>NC_040247.1:19205876-19506361 GCF_001444195.1 Xiphophorus couchianus | reverse complement strand
AGAGAGGGGGGGGGGGGGAGGGGAGAGAAAAACAGATTTGCATAAAGCAGGGAGAGGAACAAAACGATGCCGCTCGTGTTGGAGGAAGCCTCCTAGTTTGAACACAGCCTCGGGATAAAGTGAGAGAAACCCGGCTCTCCTTGGTAGCTAGCTTCCCTGTCTTTGTGTTTTTGAATGGTGGGCAGTTTTTCCTGCCTGTGCGGATTGTCAAGGAGAAGTTTCAGCTGGAGAATCGGTGAGTTTTTTTTTACGCTAGCTCTTCTGAAAAGTTTAAGACGGTATTAGGGAATCTCGGTGCTTTCAGTCAGTTAAACTACTTTACCAGCACCTCTGTGTATTAACCTGGATCGGTTTTGTTTGGACAATGTTTTATCCCGGATCTCGACTCCTTGGTGCCAAAGTCTACAGCTGGAGATGTTTGCTACAGAGCACGTAGCCAGGCTGCCTCCATGGCTGCAATAAAACGTTTCTCTTTTCAAGCACATAATTCAACTTATCCTTCAGGCATTGAGGACAAAGACATGATGAGACAAGCTAATAAAGACTGTATTCATACGCACTGAACCAGGCGTTCATACCAAAGTCCCACAGAAATGTGCCTTAGTAAGTCTTGGCTTAGATAAACGGGACGTGTAAGAGTCCAAAAATGACAAGAAAGCGCTCAAAATCTCATTCAAATGTGTAACTTTATTTATTATTGCTAACTTAAATACAGCCAAGTTAGTGTAATTAACCAGAAGCCGTGAGCTATAGCAGGGTTTTAAAAAAAGTAGGCTTTTAAAACTGCTTTTAAAAAAAAGTTTCTGTTAAGACGTCCATGCAATTTCAAGTTCTTTACATAAGATGTCAATTCTTCTGTGGCACAGAATAACAGCAAACCCCCATATAGCCGTGCACTGCCAGTCAGCTTGCTAAAATTCTGGTATTTTTATAACAACAAATAAATCCGGCTGCAAAAAATATAAACACTAAGGTCTTGAAAAATGCTCAAGGTTGCAACTATAAATCTATGATGACACGGACTAATACAGGCTGTAATGCTAAGCACTGAAACAGGTGTTTATCGCACAGGTAGAGGCATATATTAGAACAGTTTGTAGTGTAAAGACATACCAGTGTATTATAAGCCTGGCAGGCCACCAGGCTGTACTTGTGCCCTCACCAGGCTAAGCATTGCTTATTTATTTAAGTCTTTTTAAAATGTTTGCATTTTTTAAGATTTTATAGTTGGTGTTCAGGTATTTCTCTACCAATCTTTCAATAGTACATAATTATCATATGATATTTTCATATTTCTTGTCAACTTTAAACATTTTTACACTCAAAAACACAAAGGCCTGCTGGATGAATGACTGCCCTAGTGCCCAACCACAGAGCTTAGCAAGTTTTCTGGGGAAAACTTTGTATACTAAGGCTTTTAAAAGTTGCTTTCTTAAAACTTTTAGTAGGGTTTAAGGATGTTTCAATGAGATGTCAGTGAAAATACCAGAGACTTGAGTTTTCTACAATTAATTAAAGGTAAGCTTTTTACCTTTAATTTTACTTTTAACTTTTGAGGTTCAAACTTCAAAAACTTGCTATGCCCTTACAGTGACTATAAGCCCTTTCAACGACAGTCACAACTAGGCACCATCCTAAATCTACTGCTGCACACTGCCTGTCAGATGGCTAAATGAAGGCTGCTACTTTTCATTTTCTTGCTTAAAGATTAGTTCCTGTCTTTTGAACAAAAATATGTGTGTTTTTTGCTGAGAAAAACACAAACAGTGACAACTTGGAAGCTACAGGAGTTCCCTCATTATCCTTACTAAGGCAAAGCATTTGAGGACTAAGACGTGATGACCCAGAGTAATAAAGGCTGTATTCATAAGCACTGAACCAGGCGTTCATATCAGGGTTTCACAGAACTATATGCTAATTAGTACCGGCTTGTTATGCAGAGCATGTGTGAGTTTGACGATTAATTACATTTTTCTCTGAAGTCAGAGCTCGGATCTGAAACTGACATCACCCATGGCGAGCTGGTTCAGGTTTCCAGCTGAAAACAATGGATTTCTCTTAATTTCATGTGGTTAAGCAGTAAAAGTACATGCTCACAAATCAATATTTTACAGCATTACTTGCACCACTTGTTCAATGAGAAGCAAACAGAAGTGCTATTGCAAAAGTGTATACCAACTGCTTTCCCTCCATTATCTATGCACAGTGATAATGTTGGGTTCTAAATTCAGGGCTGCTTGAGGAGCTTTGAGTTTTCTAGACAGAAAATCGACTTCAGGTGGGGTACTAACTGTATTTTGGACTTGAAATACTCAAAAACAAAGAGGACACGCCACAAGAGTACAAGAAGAAGGTTGTTCAGCTTTTACTAAAGACTAATTTGAGTTCATTTTATTAAATTAAACTTTAACATAATCTACTTCTTTTTCTTTAATCTGCGTTCACTGATGATGCTAATGTGCATCAGCTTTAGGTGTGCGTTGCTTTCTGTGAAATGCTGTGAAAATGCTGAAGTTAGCATCTGACTGAATCGTCTATTCCCCTCCACCACTTGTTGCTGTTCACTGCTGGTTAGATACTCGAATTAAAGCTAATCGGCTGATATATGTGTTTTCTTGCTTACAAGAACTACAAAACCCACTGTTCTGAAAAAAAAATATATATTTCTGGTTGTAAAAAACATGAACAGCTATGATTTGGACACTAAAGGAGGGAAAGAAAGCCATTCTTCTAAAAGTACAAGCTAGCTTTGTATAGAAGCCATAAAGCCGTGAAATCTTTGCTCGGGGGTATCATCCTGAGAGAATCTTATCCGGGCCATGCCTAGTAGGAGATATCTTCCACCCTCCTTTGTGAAACATTTATAATGTCTACTTATGAGCCCTGTTGCTCCCAGAAAGCCCTGCCCTTTGGTTTTACTGTGTGATCAAGCTTGGGATTGCCTTTTGGTTTGGGACTCTGATGACAACCTTCAGGCCCTCTCTTTACTGGGGTGCTTGCAGTCTGTACTTACAGCCACTCGGTGCAGAGCAGAGCTCCTCTAACAGCCTGCACCAGATGGTTTAATCCCTGTGAAAACCCAAAGAGGAAACTCTTCCTAGCTCTGGGGGGAAAATAAGGGTAGGCAGGAAAAGAGGCACAGAGAGCCAGAGGCTGATCAAAGTTGGACTGCTTTTGACTCTGTCCTTATTGTTTCGATTATGATTCCACCCTATCTGTAGTATGGAGTGGCTGTAGCAGAGGTAGTCTATCTGGGAGAGCTGAAATGCAGAACAACACAAGTTTGTATTAGAGATGGACGAGTCTGGTGACTCCTTCCTGCAAGAAAACCCTCATTGTCCAAATAGTAGCCACAACGAAAGTGGTTGCAGTAACTCTGAAACATCCTACTATGGACTACTTATGGCGCTTTAAACATAGCTCAGATGAGAGGGTGCCTGGCTGACTAGGAAAATAAAAGCCATGGAAGACATTCTAGGTTTGTGAGATTGCTGTAGGAGGTTCAGTGACTGCAGAGTGGAATTTAACAAAGAGAGCTAAACGGCTGAGCTAAATGACAGAGCTGCTGCTGACATATATGGCCACTACTCTGGAGGTCTGAAACACAGCTCTGTTTTTATCTGACTCTTCATTTTAAATCATTTGTATCTTTGTATGTAAAACATTGAGCTGTTGGGATCTTGTACAATAACCCCGTCTACATGGAAGAAAGTAAAAAACATAAGTCTAGATAAGTGTATTTCAGCAAAGAATACACACATGCTATAGCCAAAATGTTTACCTTTAATTTCTCTATACATTAGCAACAGTCTCTTAGTATTTACAAATAAATTGAGTACAAAAATACATGATACAGTCTGATTGATTTTATTTAAACAGAAATGCAACAATCCTTTTGCACTTTCTTGTTTAGGAAAACAAGAAATTAGGATCTTATTCTTGTTCTTGAATATTACCTTTACAGTATTTACGGTTATCAGTATGAACATGTCCTCACAACTCTTCCTGAGCTTTACCATGTGTGTCACTAACATCTACATCAGTTTTTGCTGTCATGCTCTTTACTTTCGTAATTAGTCAGAGTATCTGTAGTCAGCCGACTGCTTAACAAACATACTGCTTGTAGATTGCCAATGGTTGTTGCCTTTAAAAGGTGGAGCTCATGCAATGGACAGGAATTTTTCCAATCTGTCTGATTTGTCTTTCTTGCAAGAGTGGGGAATGTAGTTCAGCCAGCTGGTCGGCAGTGACAAGTAGGGGAGGGGGAAGAACTGACATGACAGCCAGGATCCTGCTGGTTATTTCCTTATGCATCTTATCAGATGGACTTTAACCATGTGCTGGAAAATTGTAAAAAAAAATTTGAACATCAGTATACCTTCACTCGAGAACACGCCGACGTATAGCGTGTGTGCTGAGGAAAAAACAATCTCAATCAGATAGCAATTATCTGACTGAAAGTCATCTTTTCCACTTTAAAAGTTGACACGAAAGGTGGCTTGTTGAGAGGAATGCTTAAAGAGTTTACTCAAGACTTTTCCAAAGTACTCGATAATATCTGAATAATAAAATTTCTCTGTCATTGTTTTACTACCATCTCACTCTGGGGCATTTCTGCATAATTTGTGGTTACTTTCAGGGTTCGTCATCCAACTTGTTCAACAACAGCTCACACTATCGTACTCCAGGCCTCTCAGTCAGGCTCTCACTAACATATGGACGTCGCCTGCTGAATGCTCCTCTGCACCACAGACCTTAATAGAGAATTATGGAACAGCCCCTCCTTACCCCACACGCTGCACACTCCACCCATAACATTTGAATTACAGCTCTGACTTAGTGCAACTCAATCTGCAGATGGAAATGACCATGTTAATGAGCATATGCTGCGTATGACACATAAGCATGCGTCATGCGACAACATGCTTTTGTCCCTCTGCAGATTTAACAGGAGTGAAGAAACTGAAGCTTAGTTTTTATCCAGAGTGGACATAACTAAGTACACAAAGGTAGAAGGCAACTAATTAGAGAGCGTATTTAACAGATGGTTGGAAATCCGAAAAAGTACAATTTTCCTCTTAACATGACAATATGTGGAAATGTTAGAATTTTAAGAAATCCTAAATCCACACTGATATGAATATTTTGCATAATTATATTTTTCTGACATGTCTGCAACTTCCAGGTACAATATTTTAGAAGATGCATACATGGTTTGTGGACTGGATATACAGAGTTTTCCATATAGCCTCCTTCTTGCCTGCCAACCGTTGTGTTTCTGTACTAGAAACCACAGCGGCAGAGACATGGTGTTTAAGGGGTTTTCCACTCATGTTTCATTTGTCTCTGGCTCTTTTAACTTCAAAAATAAACTCAACAGGTTGAGTGACTGATAGGAAAATGTAAATAAAACTGTGCCAGACAGTGTTTCATTTACTTTACCTTTGTGTTGGGAGACTCAAGTGAGGAACACATGGGAAATCACAATAAATATCATTGTGGTAATATCAAATATCAAGATTTCTTTATACTATCTAGTTTACACTATATTTCCACTGATTACGGTTCTGATAAATGAAACATGAGAGATGACAATCTCTGATCAAACTAAAAGAGAACCTTAATGCTCTTCTGGTAAACGTTATTGTCACATAGCCAACTTTTCTTTCTTTCAGCAGACCAGCTACCATCTTATTTGCAGACCCAGTCCCTGTTTAAGGCATAAAATATTAATAAAAATATAATTTTTAAATAAATTATGATGTCATTAATCACCATGTAATGAAGCATATATGTCAACATCCTTTTGACTAGAATCCCAGAGAGCATATAGATGCAAATCTCATTTGAAAATATATAAATCAGGAGTATTTTTAGCAGAGGCTTCACATGTTATCAAAGATGTTTGTCCCTATTAAGTAGGTATCAAAAATGTGTCCAATTGGCTGCTAGTTTTGTAGAGTGGAAAAAGCGTGGAACATTCCTCAGAGCTGGAGACACATCCGAGACGATTCATCGGGTGTCAGATATTGATACATAAAGTTTCCCCAGAATGAAATTACCGTTTTTCACTATATTTAACACAAGTGGTTTAAAAGCAGAGCCATACTTGGACTAAGCCAACATTCGCTGTGCTTCTCTAGTTTCAGTGTGGTATTAAGTTCAGGAGTGTGTTTAGTTCTTCAGGAGGCAGAAAGTGTGAATAAGCCAATAAATGAGGAGTTTTTATAAGTTTATTATTGGACATTAATTATTTTTGACACATGTAAGTGATGATTAACTGCAATGGGCTCAAAAACAGAGTTTGAGTTCAGCGAAAGCATATTAAAAATGAGTGGTAAAAGTAAAAGTCAGCTGACTGTATTTATTTAGTCAAGCTGTTTGAACAGACGTAAATCTTAGTAACTGCTGTGCGCAAAATCCCGTCTCAGTTGCAGCCATGCACATTACACACTTGCAACACAATGGTTTCGCTGATAGATCAGCCTGCAGGGCAGATTAAAAGCTTATTTTTATTGTGTCATTACGCCGCTCGCTTTTCTCCTCGAGTCTCGGATAAAAGTGTTTATTTAACCGGCTACACTTCCACCAGGTTCTCTTTTGTGAGTTTTGCTTTCCGTACGTGATAACCAAACTCGTTCTGTTCTGTTTCTGCTCCTTGTCACAAACACAGGATTAAGTTCCTGCTGAAACATGATGTTCCACTTCCTCTTTTGGTCGTGCACTTCCTGCCGTGGAGGGACAGGAAGCTCGGTATTTGATGTCTCGCTCAAAATGGTTTAGAGCAAATGCTATTGTGATGAGGAGCTGTGATGAAGACAACACATTGTTGCATCATTTTGTATTCCCTCTGAGACCTTTCGGCTTCGCACCCGTAGTTACGGTTGTCAAGACCTGGCCGGTCCCTCAGCTGGTTGCTGTGTTCGGCTCCTAAGGTGCCATGATTTACAGCCACAAGTGTGTGTGTGAGATCCTGGGTGGATCTTTAAAGCCACCATGTCGGACAGCGATCCGTGACGCGGCAGGTTTTCCGGCCTCTCAGCTGGTCTTGGCTGTCATTTAAGTGGAGGAATTGCAGAATCCCCCCCCTGGGTGTGACCACACAAGACCAAGCCCTGATCAAACACACCCAAATTAGCAATGTGGAGAACTTGGAAATCAGCTTTGCGTCTTCCCCAGCAGCTGAGCGCTGTAACTTGCTCCGCTCACAATTTTACCAGAGGGTATCTCAGGCCAGCAAAAAGTATCTTCTTACAGTCCCTCTGCAGCCTGCCTTGTTTTTTCCACACAGTGAAAAAAAGGAGTGGCGACTTAATTATTTGTAAGCGTTTAATATTTACTTACATTTAACATGCAAGTGTTCAAGCCAGTCATTTGACATTACAGCTAGAAAATGTTGTTTTTATTTATTCTTCTGGTAAGTTTGTTTTGCCTGAGTCCACTTTCACTTTTGGGACCGGAAAATAGCGACGAGCAACTTTTCATTGTTATTTCTGATTGCAGTGAAAAATTGTTAAAATCTTTACCATAAAACATTTCTATAAAATGTAAAAAAAGAAAAGAAAAATGCTGTGTTTAGAGTCAGTTCTGAAATGATTTTGTTGAAGCAAAACTAAGATCCAGTTATTTTTCCAGACAGTTTTGATAAGCAGGTTCTGATGTAATTTTCTGATCACACTGCAGTAAGACACCGTATGTGTTTCTTCATACATAGAAACTGTTCATCTCAGCTTATAAACGCTCTCTCAAACAATCAGTATTTTTTTATTTGCTTTGCACAACTTTTGTCCTGCATTTCTGTTATCTTGTCTGTATGTAAGCTCTAATAATAGCATTAGAAGATATTAAAGGCCTGACAGTGTTTATAAACAACATTGCACACAGCATTAGATAGATTAGGCTGAATAGCTGTATTATAAATTCATCTGGTTTACCAACTTTATTAGATGTCTGTAATCAGTAGGAAGCTAACAGAGAAAATGATATTTTGTCATTCTTATGCATTCATGACTTTTTATTCTGACTTTTTTGACTTTAATTAAGAAGATTAAAAGTCATACTAACAGGTTTGAAAGAAGATGCTCAAACAGTAACACAAGAACCAGGTTTTTGGTTGTGGAACCGGTTTTCTCCTTTGGAAATCTGCATAAATCAAATGGAAAACGCAGACAGCAGATGTCATGGGCTATAAACCTCAGCTGCAAAACACTTCTCAATTTGTACTCAGAAGTAGTCATTTCTCAATTTCGAGTCTAAACAAGTCTTATAGATTCCTTGAAGTTGGAATCCTGACTCGGAAAACCAAAAGTACAAACAGCCCAGAGTTCGATGGTGCTCCATGTTAACAGGTTGAAATGTGCATTAGCAAACTTGAGGCTCTGTTTATCTGCATCTCTGACAGTTTGTTTCACGTTAAAATAATGTTTTAGTCAGCATTAGCAGTGTGAAGTAGTACACTCCCATGTCTCTGTCTCAAGTTACCTCCCTTCATCACAGTGGTGTCTTATGTCAAGGCAGGCTTGGAAGTCAATGCTGCAGGGGGAGAATAGAGCCATTATGGGGCAAAACAAAGACTCTGAGGCCCATGCTGTGACCTCTAGTGGCACTGAGAGGAAACCATGCAGACTCAAAAAGGAAAGCACATAAAGATGCCAGGGAGAAGCAGGGATACTGCTACAACCCGAGTTGTTTGCTTTTTGTATATATGCCGACTATACAAATTCAATGAACTGGTGAATGGCAGCAGTGGGGGGTCCAAAAAAGAAGCAGGACTATCTAACTAAACTTTCGTGAGGCCCCGCGTGAGGCCCCTGAGCCTTGAGAGAATATTCAGTGCAAGTTAGCTAGTTTTCTCCAAGATCTGTAATAGAACATCAATAAAAACCTTGGTTATAATTTGTATGTTTTTACTGAAAACACATTTTATACTCCAAACAGGGAAAGGACAAAAAGCCAGTTGTGCATCATTCAACAATTTTCTTGTAATCTTTATTTTGTACTAGGCTCAGTAGCTGATTAAAATTGGACAACATTTAGCTTGAATGACAGTCTATTCAATGCTGTACCTTTTAAGAAGGAATCATATTTAATTGCAGTTTGTGGACATTTTACTGATGGAAGAAGCAAAGTTTATTACCTTTTATATCTGTTACGTGCAACGTGAAACGAAACATCGGATTACAGTTTAAATCTGTGTTTTGCCTGAGAAGTCAAGCTGTTGTCAGGAAAAAAAGGTTTTTTTGTTGTTGAGCTAATTACTGTTAGCAATTTAAGCTAAAACATGTTCACCCCCAGTGATTCACCTGGTTTATGAGTGTTGTTTTTGGCTGTTGGGAAGGAGGGGTTCGTATTTTGTTTCAACCTGTCATTCACATCCAAACTTTTGTAACTTTCTGCATGCAGTAAAAGCAGCAATATAGAAGCAAATTAGATGTTTTCACAAGCAAAGCAACACTTACAAGCTGGTTTAAAGGGAGTAGTTAGAGGTGTATGTCATACTCCAGTCACACTATTTGTATCAGCATTTCGACTGTGTTTGAAGACATGATGCAATAGGACAATAAGACTTTTGAAGCATCTAACACACAAAAATAGATCACCCCAAAAACTGAATCAATGTACTGTAGCTGTGGTTCAAATATGACATATGTGACCCAATAAAGACATCACTACAATCTCACGCTAAGCTATGCAGATGCTTTACTCATCTCTGGATGCTAGATGCTTGAAACCAAAATTAAACTTATATTTTCGTCTACTGTGTGACTAAACTGGCTAATAATTAGCAGACCACTTGGAGGACCACATAGAGCAGTGTATTTTAATTTCTCATTCTTGATTTTTAAAAAAATTAATAACTAGATATTGGCATCACAGAAAAATAATGTATCTGGCGGTGGCACATCAGAACACTGTGTTCCACAGCATTGTTTTCAGTAAACACACTCTATTGGTAAAAAGGAGTGTGTGAAAAATGAGACCCAACTTCTAAGACACTGCAGGATGTGATATTCCTCAAGATCTTCTTCGTTTCCTAACATTTAGACCCACATAACATTTGTTTTAAAATGTACATGGCTAAAAACAGTTCAGTTGGTTCTTCTTCTGTCTGTCATTTATAAATATCATATTCTATCTACAGCGGCATCTAATGTTTAAAATGAGAAGTGTAATGAGTGTGGTGTGTCTGAAGCAAAGGTAAACTTTAAAGGCGTCATCTATCTTAAAAGTCAGAATAGTCTCGAGGGAAGTGCTTACAGGTCCAGTCTGGCAGTGTTCCACTAATCTAACAACTTTTTGCATCTGCACAACATGGTAACTTTTACCATGGTGCATTCACTGATGGGGAAAACGTGTAGAATTTTGAGTTTCTGATCGGTCAGGGACCATCAAGTTGAAAACTGGTGAATCTCCAATTAGCTCTTGAAATGCAACAGGTTTGTGGGAGTTCGTTAGTATCTAGTGTGTTTGAATCTGTAAAAACATTTAGTAGTAAATGGGATTGAGGCTTAGTACGTTTGTATGTTGTATAGATTTAGCTATGTTTGATCTAAGGTTTTAAGTCTCGCGTGACACACAGGTGTGGTCTGTTTCTATTCATCATCAGAAGACAGGTGGGCCGAGGTTTATTCAAATGTAAACCAATCAGGTTTTCCATACCAGATGTCACGTTAAGTTGGATAAAAGCCAACTAGGTGAAAAGGTACTAAACTAACATCTACTCACAAAAGGAATGTATTTCACACTAGTCAACTTTTTATTTCCTTTCAGTTACATTTCAGTTTTACACAAATCATGTTCAAGTTTAAACTTTCAGGAACGTATTTCTCCTCTTAAACACGAAGAGTCAGATCTCGGTACCGACCAAACAAGAAGGAAACAAAAGTTGTTGTTTTGAACTCTAATCAGATTTGGGGTTGCAGAGTCTCTACTTGCAACCATGAATTCACATCTGTTACAAATTTGGAGTTTATTTTCAATTTTCTGAAATGTACATGACACACACCCTCCAGTTGTCACAAAGACGCTCTTCTTGCTTTGAGGCAACAGTCCAAACCTTCTTCCTGCCAGAAAACTATTTGTTTCCTCACTGATAAATCTCTTTAATTTGCATCGTTTTGTTTTTCTCATATTAAAACTGTTTGGACAACGGTGCATGCCATTTTAAATACATTGTATTTTCTATTTTGGTATTATAGGGAAAAGTTAAATTCATATGATCTATTCCTTTTTATGAATTACTGTAAAAGATAAATATCTCAAGAGAATAGGTGTAGAGAAACTGTGACTGAAGAAGAGAGGAAAACTTTCCGCTGGTCTAATTTTTTCCTACTAAAGTCATTCCTGGGCAGGACACTCACATTACACAGCCTTATGTCTGCAAACATGTCAAAACAATAGTGGCTCATTTTTGCTTTAAAAAACAAACAAACATATTTCTCCTCTTAAAAACGTTGAGGTAAGGAAGAACATGGTAGTAGGTATGACAATAAAGAAGGAAGCAGGGCGTTATATTTGCTCAAAAGACAGAACTGCCTGTTCCTGAGTGTTTGTCTGAAGTAGACAACGGGAATAAGTTGTAATCTGATCTCAGCTGCGGTGAGCTCATACAGCAGTCCTGCCAGCAGCCTCGCAGAGAAGAAGCAGTCCACCCATACGCCTTCAGCCCTCTGCGGCTCCCCGAAGACCTGACGGCTTAAATGTCATATAATTTTTCAAGACAAATAGAGGGTGGACGGCTTCTGAAACAGAAATCCTAAGAAGAAACGGAAAAGTTCTAGAAAACGTTTTAAAGTGGGAGAGAAATATGAATATTGTGCATGTGCTCGTTCAAGTTTTAACCCAACAAGGGGCGATGTGTTTTAAGTTGACGACACAGTTTATTTTTTTTAAAATCTGAATAACCGATTGAAAACAGAGGAAAAACAAAACGACAGAGCTGGAAACGGGGTGGAGACATTTTTCACTGAAAAGCCAATGTTACAGATCATTTGCTACTTCATTAAATCAATCTAAGAACTCTTAGTTCACGACTCGAGCACTTCACAGGAAAGTGCAGAGTCAGCAGATGCTGCAGAGTCAGCAGAAACTGCAGAGTCAGCAGATGGACTTCAGTGGTTATGATGGCAACTGTACCTACAGACCAGTTTGGAAAACGTCCTGATAGACTAGAAGAACCAGTTTGCCTTTGCCTATTAAGCAGCTTGTGAATGCTGAATGCGTTACTTTATAAGCATAAACTTCAGCGCTTTTTATTGGGATTATGTGATATAGACCAGTAGACTGATAGGTTTTACTGTCGTTTTAATTTGTATTTTTAAAAAATCTAAAACGTGCTGCAAACTCAGGTGAAACTAAATTTAGTTTTCTTTCCTTTAATTAAAAACACAGTACTTATCCCTGAAGACAGTATCCCCACAATGAGACATGGTAGTGGTAGAATCATGCTGTGGGGATGTTTGTCTTGAAGATCAAACCTCCTTGGAGTTAATGGAAAGATGAATGGTGGCAAATACAGGACCAATCTTGAAACAAAGGAAGAAACACAAAACCCTTCAGGGATTCACAGCCTCTATACAGGCACAATTATGATGGACTAAAGGTGTAAGAAAGTTCATGTTCAGAGTCAATTTTTATGTTTTTCTAACAAAGAGTTTGCAAAAATCTCAGCTTTTGGATTAATAAAACTGGTTGAAAATTTCCCCAAAACACCTTCAGCTATAACTGCAGCTGGTTCCATGAGGAAATGTACTGTATGAGAGGGAGGAATGCTAATGCACACAATGCTTAAAATCTTTCCCCCTCCACCTCAGTTATCTGATACTTTATGTGGTGATTTTAGGTTTGCCCTAATATTTTTCTCTTCTCCTACAGTCACCAATCCTGTACAGATGGACCTTAGATAACAGCAGCTGCAGGTCTGCCTTAATCTTGGAAGTTCAGCCGACCTCGAGGCGTCCATCGTCCAACCAAAATGGCTGATCCCACTGGGCTGAGCCCCGAGGTCGGGGGGGCAGGTGTGGCCGAGGTCAACGCTTGTAGTTTGGAAATTGAGCGAAAATATGACATCATCCCTACCATCATCTGCTCCATGTGTTGCCTTTTTGGCATCATCTACTGTTTCTTTGGTGAGGACCTCTTTTCCTCACGGACACCAAAATTTTTATTTATTTTTTCACAGTTCATGGAGTATTTAAAGTTATATCTTTGGATTACTGTTGGTTGTTCTGTTCATTTCCTGTTTTTTGTGTGTTTCCTGCTTTAGGTTACCGCTGTTTCAAGGCCGTCATGTTCCTGTCCGGTCTCATGTTCGGCTCGGTCATCATCTTCCTGCTGTGCCACAAGGAGCACATTCTGGACACTCAGCTGAGCGTGGAGGCCAGCGCAGGCATCGGCCTCGGCATCGGCCTGCTGTGCGGCCTGGTCACCATGCTGGTGCGAAGCGTCGGCCTCTTCATGACCGGCCTGCTGCTGGGACTCCTGCTGGCTCTGGCCGGCCTGCTGGTCACTCACCAGTTCTACACGCCGACCACGCTCTGGGTGCCTCTGGGCACGCTGCTGGGCACCGGCATGCTGTTTGCTGTGCTGACGCTGCAGTGGCAGAAGGCCTTCACCATGCTCTCCACGGCCGTGTTCGGAGCTGCTATCATGACCGTGTGCGCTGATTACTTTGTGGAGATGCTGGCTCTTGCCAATCACGTATATGACTGCTTGCGCCTCACGCCCGGGCCGGCGCTGTGCTGGTACAGCTGGGTCATTCTGGGCATCTGGCCTGCCCTCAGCCTCATAGGAGTACTGATCCAGTGGAAGATGACGGGTGACAGCTTCTCACACACTGAGGGTAAGGAAAACATACGGTTTGGCTTAGGAAATTTAACATTATCACAACTGTTCTGTTTTAACTTTACATGGTACATTTATGTGCTTCCCCTATCCACTTTGTTGCTATATTTACCAATTTTTCAGACTCCTCTAGTATTTTTTTTTAAAATCAATCGGTGATAAGTTTAGCGATTGTTTTTCTGGGTAGTTATAGATTTTATGGCGACAACGCCTTCGCTTCCTCACCACTGCAGTCAGTCTGATAGTCGGCCATTCGACAGCATACCTTCACCAATAGTCAGAGCAGAGGAGAGCCATTCCACTCCGTGTCCACATTGCACATAAATCACATTTGCAAAGCTGAGGCATTGATCGCCACGGCAACGCTCATTATCCGAACTCCTCGCTGTCCACTGAGCGGCGCCGTGTGTCTGAGTTAGATGGTTTTATACCCGACAAAGTTGTACCGAGCTGTACCGCTACAACCAGCGAGACAGTTTTAGGTCAAATATCGCAGAACCAAAAAATGAACATGAAAATGTCAACATTTGCAAAGAAACATAAGATAGGACTCTAAATAACCTATTTAGTAGTTTTATGAACAAAAATAGTTGATTTGGGTTTAGTTACACTTTAAGTGTTCATCTTCTGACTGAAGAAGAAACATTTAATTTGTAGATAGTTGAACCGAGAGCTGAAAGTCGAGTTTTAGAGAAGTGAAGGATTTTTAGATCACACTGTTTTTGGGACAGTTGAACACTTGAGTTTGTCTACAATGTTACTAGATAGATTTACAATAAAAAAAAGAAAATCTGTCATGTTCTTTCATGAAACACTTTAAAGTTACATTTTTCACACTTGACAAATTGCTGAAATTTTTTCAGTTGCCACTTTTTAGATGTTGCTCAAAACCTCAAACAGAAATATTTTGATGACACAAAACTTTTTCTCCTAAACTCACAAGCTCTCTTCGCACTAGAAACCCTGAGATTAAAACTTATTTAATATCCAAGTAAAGAATGAGAATTTTATCACATGAATTATTGTCTTAACAAGATATTGAAGGATCTCTAAAGAATAAGCTAATTTCAGGCCAGAGCAAAAATCTCTTGTCAGAAATTTGAATTATTCCTTCAAAATGCTGCCTGTTCGCTTAAAGTCAGACAGTTTGCTGAAAGTATTCATGATCGATGTTTTGGTCAGCGTTTCACAGACACGATCAGTTTCCAAAGGCTGGTTTCAAATTGCCCTTTCTCTTGCAGTTGTCATCAGCCGGAGACAGAAGCGGGTTCAACTGATGCGGATTCGAGAGAAGGACACCAAGAAGCGACAGCAGGCAGGTGGGCAGGAAGGCACATACCGCCGTAAAGCCACCCCAGTGAAACGCTACGCTGGGGATCTACTGGCACCGGTCAGTGTCTCCCAACAAGGCGTGTGCTGTAGTGACTTCTTTTCTATTCTTATTTATTTAAATACGAGCAAACGTCTTTCTGAGTGGGTAATGTTTTCTACCTTACTTCCCCTCCATAACTCGTGTCTCTCTGTGTTTGCCGTTCGTCTTCTCAGAGCTACCTGCAAAGTCTGCGAGATCGGCAGATGGGAACAGGTACTTCCCTTAGCAGCCTCGGCACCACCAACCCGACCATGGTCGACATGGACTGCGAGACCGGATCCATGGTTCCCCTCACAGCCACGACTCCAGTCGTCAGGGTCTGACCAACGCAGAGCAAAAAGGCAGGACTTCCTGATTCCTGGTGGGAGGTATCTTCATCAGGAGATTCCTTTGGTTAGGGGGTTTTCCTCACGCAGAGCAGTTCATGCCAACTGCTCTAGTGTCTCTAATTGCTGTGAAGTAGATCTGGTAGCGAGGATGTGTTTTTTTTTTTGTTTGTTTTGCGGTGAGTCCTGTGTGTCAAACAGAATGCCACTGAGGGATAACAAGCATCGAACTCTGTTTTGATGGTGTTAAAACCACTATGACCACTGTGTTTCTCAGAGAAACAGTATCCAGTCGATACTAACAGAAAAAGGTCTCCCATTTCCACTTATTGTGTATTTGATACACAGCAACAACTGGAAGCCTCAGAAACAGACGTATCTCTGCATTTAGTGTACTGTACTTCAGAAGTTAGCCATTACCATGAAGAGTTTTAGTATTACACGTCTTACATGCTAGTTGGGTGGTTGTAGGATTTGATGAAGTAATGCATTTGATTTTATGTACTTCTTTTATTTTTAGATTTGCACCAATCTTTTGTTTTTCTGCTGATTTTCAAAACGTCTTTGAGGTCTGAGCAGATTAGTGTTTGAGTTTCTGTAAAACATGTGCTGCAGGTTCCTCAGTAGACGTTCTAGTGTTGAATTTAATATAAAATGAACAGCAAAAACATCCCCATTTATTCATCACAGCACTTCCCCTAATATTTATCTGAACTATTCTGAACTCCCTAACCTTTATCTGAGGTTCAGTGAAAAACACATCAAGGTACCTGCTGTTGGTTTTGTTTAACTTACAGCATTAAAATGTAAATTCAATCTGGAGAGACTCAGACGGAGATGAGAAGACAATTAGAAGAGTTTATTGACAAACAGAATTTAAAGTCTTTGGCGCTCGGGCCCCGGCTGGGGATAACGGTTATGGCAGCGTTAGCGATAGGCTTCAGATGAGCATCCCCGATGCTGTTAGGAACGTCATCCCCCAGGGCCCGGCACTGGTGGTGGAGGTTGAAGAAGGGTGCGGGCCTCAGGACCGGGCAAATGGAGGAGAAGGGGTGGTGGTGGGTTGAGCTCGGCTGGAGAGCGAAGGACGCCATGAATGAAGGTCCTTATCAGCTGGGACTTGGTCGATGATTGGACGTGACGTGGCTTGGTCCGGCGTTGATAGGTCGACGATTGTGGGCGGGTCGCTTCAATTAACGGGTCCCGGTGGGGAAAAAAAGAGTCTTCCAGTTTGAATTTGCGCCTAGGCTTCATTATGTTCAGTTCTTTTCCACTTAACTTACAAAAAAAAAAAATATTTCTCAGCAAAATGTGGTGGATTAAGGGTGATTGGCCGGCACCTTAACCGGTAAATATTTACCATCCAGAAAAGAGATTTTACTGGAAAAAATTATCCTTTCACGGTGGTATTTCTTTATCCATTTATTAAATTGTAAAAATTGCCTCAGTATTTGAGCTGATCAAGAAAAATTGACTTGATTGTGATCTTTAGATGATTTTTTAGACATTTAAATCATATTTAGAAATTATACAAAAAGTTGGTATGATAAAAAAAAAATTTGTTGGAAATATTGGACCTTTCCTACGTTCGCATTCTCTTTTTTGAATTTGGTTTAACATTTTACTGAAATACTAGAAAACACTGATCCACAAAGTTTTGAGAAGATTAAATCACATTTACACATCAGAATGTAAATAATGTTCTGTTTCATCTTTATCTGTGCCAGTGTATTAGCAATAAATTACTATATAAACAGTGTTTTTAATCCAACAAGGGTTATTCACTGAAAAATGCATGTGGTGAATAAATGGTTTGATTGTTCAGAATTACTGATCAGAGCTCAGTGAGGGAAAATTAGCTCCTTTCCGATACCTGGCCAATTGATTGGTGCATCTCTATTTGTTTTCTGTGTGGATAAACGGTGAGATGTGATGTGAGTTCATGGCGTCTGACAATGTAAAGTAAATCTGCAGAGAAACTGTTCTTCAATGTTCTCTGCTGGAGCCTCCAGGATCTGTTTTAGATCTACCGTAGATCTGTTTGTTTTTTTACTTCATAGCTTTGGTCAGAACACAGTCAGTAAAAGATGTATGCTAATGTTTTATAAACGTAATTTATGTGATAATCCAGTACCTGGTAGTGTTTAAAAAAAGAACAAAACTGCATGTTTGAGGGTTTTTTTGTTGCCCTTTTTTTTGTAGGTTGTGTTTAAAGATTTAACGTTTCGTTTGTTGTTTTTCAAAAACAGCACACTTGTTGCCTGAATGTGTAAATACTTGTTAATAGTTTTCACAGATTTTAATAAAAAAAACAGTTTTAACTCAAAATTTGGCTCGACTGTGCAGCACTGTTTGTCTCCTCTGGTTCTCAGCAACTCCAGCAGCATTACTCACTGGATTTTTCATCCACAATAAAGAGGTCATGGGGAGGATTTCCTACCCTCTGATTGGTTGGCGTTGCCATGGCGCCTCCAAATTTTTTTCTTCTCTTTTTTTGTGCAGATAGCACAATGCAGGACAGACCGTTCTTTCATCACTATGAACGTAGCATAGTTATCTGATTTTTATGTAATTATGAACAGCTTCTTCTGCTGACAGAGCAAAACGTTTGCATTGTTGACAATGTCTTTTTATTTTATAAAATCTCACATTTTCTCTTAAAAAAAAAAAAAATCAGATACAGAACATGCACAACATGCAAGAAAAAAGCCATAATGTAACATCTTAACAAAAGTGTTGCAACACATAATCCAACACATATGTGGAAGAAAAAAGAAAAACAGATGGCCTCGATTTCTCTCCAAAATTATACTGAAGCTTACATAATTCATCAGCCTGTGGAGACTTTCTACTCTCCACAAATCAGCCTGAAGGGGCTCAACAGTAATAAAATCCAGTGAAGTTAAGTCAGTCAGTCTCTCGCTATTTTTCACCAATTCACAATTAATCACTGATGTTGAGGTTCATTAGTCAATGCCCTCGGGATTGGAGTCAGAATCCCGTCGTCTGGTTGCTGCTGCCCCCTGGTGGTGGGTCGCTAGCATCCCATCCATCGCTTCGCCTTGCTCTGCGGGTACCAGCTGTCCACTTTCAGCTGCTCGTTCACTCTCCAGTAGTTGTCGCCCTTGAAGAAAAAGATCTTTCCATTGTTCCAGGTGAAGGCTGCGTCAGGAGAGGACGGCAACCCGCTAACGAGCTTGCTCAGCGGCTTAGGGTAGAAAGAAAAATTGGGTTTCACCTCATCAAACTGCCAGTGGTCCGATCCCTGCATAGATAAGGAGCAAAGAGTTGAGATTAAAAAAAATATAATTACCAGTTGAGATCGTTAAACATGAAGGCAGGTGCATCTCAATAAATACCTTCTGGGTTATTTCAGAATGATAGCCTACAGCTAATGAAGTTCTCAAATACAGTTTCTCATAAAAATATCTACAAAATCAAGGGGAAGACTGTTGACTTGACTCAGTCACTGACTCCATTCAAAAGGAGAGTCATCTACAAAGAGCTGGAGAAACTGACTGTTCGGGGAGTGTTTTACCTGGGCTTAATAATGGAAAGTTTAGTGGAACAAAAAAATGTGGCGAAGCAAATGTCAGACAAGCAACAGGTACCCTGTAGAGGACTATGGGCAAAATCCATTCAAAGGAATTTGCGTAGCGGCGTTTTCATTACAAATGTGCATAAATCTTAGTCACTACTCTGCTAATGTCAAAAAACACAATTTTGCAATTGCAGTGTTTTCATTAAATAAGAAATTAAATCAAAATCACACATAAACAATTTATTTTTAATGAGTTTTAATGATAACTCAATAAAAATAATGGTAGCCACATATGTCAAGAGTGACATGAGATTATATTAAAAATTCAGCCATAATTCAGTGATTTTACAGAAGGATTATGGATTCAACATGTTGGAATGACAGACAACTTTTTTATGAACTGTGCGATGCTGTGAGAGAAAACTACTTCCTGCTGTCTTCTTCGTCCTTTGCACCGGTGGTAACGTCCGGCTGTTGAACACGTCACCGGAGTGATGTGAAAAAATGTTTCCATTGCAGTTTTACCAAATACACAAATTTTGATACGGCCGAAAAAACTACTTCATCTTAGCACGCACACACACACACACACACACACACACACACACACACACACACACACACACACACACACACAAACAAAACTTTTTACAAAAAACATGAGATTTAAAAAATTTTTTTTTACATGTTTCCATTAAGTTAATTTATTTTCGTAATTTAAATTAGCTTAACTCTGTGGTCAATGGAAATGCAGTTAGTTAAGCTAGTTTAACGACTAACTAGTTAAGCTAGTCCTCAATACAACTCAATACAGATACAACTTCAGGAGTTTTACCTGGGCTGAGGTAGGCACTAACAAAGAACTTTATGCTTTATTGCAGAGTATTGATGGATTTTTATTTGCTATAAGCAAATAATTAACAAAAATCAACATAAATAAGCACTTTAAAACTTTGTCCTGTGACCTTTTTCTTTAAAAATGACTAAAACATTTTTAAAGTATTCATTTACTGAGATGCTGCTTTGCTTTATGCCTACCTTTATGAAAACAAGCTTCTGGTTAATCTGCAGGTATAAGGCTGCGTCGATGTTAGGCGGGGCGCGTTTGACCTGTTTGGGGTAGCCGTAGTCAAGCATGAACCTCGTGTACCTCCACACTTTACTGCCTGTGACCAGAAAGAGTCCAGATGTTTAATGTTTAGAAGCAGCAGCTGCAGAGCAGAAGAAATCCAACAGAGGCTCAGCGCCATGAAACAGAAATGGTTGTACCTTTAAAAAAGTACGTCTTGTTGGTTCTCTGTGAGTGGACAGCAGCATTCAGGCTTCCCGGGAGTTCCCACCACAGTCTGTTGATCCTTATTGGACTGTTGTGGCCCATATCAGAGATAGTCCACACATAGTCCCCACTAAAGGCAAAGGTTTTGTCCCACGGTCCTGAATAGACAGATTTTGATATTATTCTAGAATCTATTAAACATTTATGTATAAATCAATTAACAATCTCTTTCGATCTAGTCAACGGTGTTTGTTTTGTAGATTTCATTTATGCATATACTGTACTTTGAAAATGGAAGGAAAATTTAGTATGGTTCTGGTTATTTTCTCTTTTAAATGGTCAGAATGCCTGCAGCAAGGTGTCGGGTAACAAACCCAACATGATGGCGTCCAGGTCCGCAGTGCAGGGGTCCGGTATGGAGCTGCTCTCCACCGGGCTGCCCAGGGTCGGTGTACTGGACGTTATGGTGCTGATGGGTTTGCCTGCAACACAAATTGAAATCTAAAGTTTGAGGAATCATAAATGTTTCCCTTTTTTTGACATCTTGGAACATAAAAGTAAATGATTTGCTCTCTTGAGTTGGGATACGTTTTGCTGCTCATTTAAATGCTTACTGTCGATTTTCCGTTAAGCTTGTGAGCAAAATAATTTTGTTATCTATGTTCAGAGACAAGGAGTACTGGTTGCCTTTACTTGAGTAACAGTTTTGGGGGAAAAACATAATAATATTTGCACTTTTACTTGAGTGTTAATCAACCTACTCTTCCTTGAGTACATTGATTTCACATTTAAAGAAACAGACTTCAAAGAATGGAAACATTAGATTCTTAGATTCCTGCAATTTATGAATTCAAGTTTATGCAAATCTGAGCATAATTACTCAACATTTTCTACATGTCACCTTTTCCATCATTATTATTTGTTTAGTTTGTGTCCATAAACATGACTACTTTAATCAAAAGGTTAGATAAAATGGATTTTCTCAAACATGCATGAAAGAATCCAGGTGTGTTTTTGATGTGTGAATAACATGATGACATCATGTAAAGCTCAAAGAAGTCAACTTTATATAATTCTGCCTTCCCAGAAGAGTTTAAACTCTGTGGATTAAGAATGGGATGGCACTCAAGTTTATAAAAAGGAATAATATCAAGGTTGATTCACTTTGTCAGGATCATAATAATTATCATGAACCATCACAGGAACTTTTCTTACTGCACTTACCGTAAAGTGTCTGAATGCCGTTAACATCGTCTGAATGCAGCCTGAAGTTGATGCGATAACCAGCATAAACTGGTGCCATCAGAGCGCTTCTGAACTGGGAGTGACCCAGTCCCAGTGCGTGTCCTATTTCATGGGCAGCAACGATACGCAGGTTAGTGCCGTAGTATGATGCCTCCGTCCAGAACTCGTCTTCATCAAAATGGACGATCCCAGATTCTGGTGACTCAGCATGAGCCAGCACGTGACCTGCAAAGAGCATCCACACACACACACACACACACACACACACACACACACACACACACAGCAGGATTACACTCCTGCTAAATGGCTTGTGTGGGGAACAGCGAGTGGATTTGGAAAGGGAACAAACCCCGGCCGTCAAACGGGACTGGGCAGAAGCCATCTTTCTTATGAAAAGAGATCTTGATGTCTGCTCTGCCAAAGTCGATCTCTGTGAACGTCAGATCAGCCGCATCGCTCCAGTACTTAAAGGCAGAGCGGAGGGCCTTCCTGACCTCCGACCTCACCATGTCAGGTGTGTAGTTGTGGATGCGGTAGGTGAGTCTCTTCCTCCTCCAACGACCTGAGAAAGACAAGAATCCTTTACTGTGAGTCGCCATTAAAACCACATTTTAAGGAAGTCAAACCTTGTCATGTTTTGCAGCGACACATTTCCAAACCTCACAGTATTTCATTAGGATTTTATGGGACTCAAGCGCAAAAGTAGTGCACAGTTTAGTAGGAGAAGGAAATGATACATAGTTTTCACATGTTTACATAGTGAAACCTAAAAAGTGTGTGATGCATTTGGATCCAGGCCTTTTGAGTCATCACTCTCGAAATTACATCTGCAGAACATTTGTGTTATGTCTCCACCAGCTTTGCACATCTGGAACTGAAATCTCTGCCTGTTCTTTCAAGTCAGAGTGGAGTGAATCTCAAAAAGATTTAGATCTGGACTTTGACTGGACCATTTTAGCACCTCTCTGACTTATCTGACTGTCTCTAACACGTTTCCTTGTCCTGTGTTGAACTCCACGAACTCTGCTTCACTGTCGGATGACGAAAACAATCCCCATATCAAGACCTGCCACGAGAAAGCTAATTTGGCTTTAAATAGGTTTGGAAAAGTCTAGAATTATTATTATTTATTATTTTACTATTATAAATTGGTCTTAAGAAATTTTCCTGTTTATGGTCCCCCCCCAATAATGAGATGGGATTTACACCCTTGTGTAAAACTACATGGTATTTCTACCTCTCACACAGACGGCTGGTTGCTAGAAAAGCTACTGAAGTTTTCAGGCTAAAACGAAACATTTATATCTACATTTTCTGACTCACCCATCACTTTGTACTTGTGTAACTTCTTGTTGAACGGATCCTCCAAGCCGCAGCGGGGCTGCCTCATCACTCCAAGCGTGGCTTCATCTAACTCTCCAGTAGGGGGCAGCTCATTCACCCCCTGGAAGACTCTGACCAGACAATTTAAGACAATTAAACATCTGCAAACTGATGCTTGATTGACACATTTATTGTTTGGAAATGCCTGTTTGCAACAGCAGGCACCTTTAAGTTTAGTCTACGTTTGCTTGATTAAAAGAAAAGCAACAATAAAGTCACCTCAGTGCTTCAATGACCTCCTCCAGGTAAGAAGGGTCCTGTGGGTCAGCTGGGTCATTTAAGTAGCCGTACTGCTTTAAATACGCCTGTACGCAGAACAAAAAGATACACTCATTTCACAAGAAGTAATTTCTACACTTGGAAGATGAAGGTAAGTAAGTGTGATGAAGCTGACTTTACCTCTGCTTCGTTTAGCTCTGTCCACTCCACCTCACACAGTGCAGCTCTGAGGCTGAGCAGCAGCAGCAGGAGTCCTGATCCGTCCATCATCAGGTTCTCATCCACAGGTCCGGTCCCCGCGGATCCACAGCTGGCGCTTTATGGAGTGAGAAGTGTTCAGCAGAGGCTCACAGCAGACTCTTTGTGTTCCCAGGCGCTGCAGCAGTTTTAACTCAGCCGGGCATGAGTCAGCCCCGCGGCTGCGATGATCCACCTCAGAGGAATGAGAATTACAAAGAGCGGCCAGCTGACCTCAGCCAACATGTGTGCAGTTAAACTGTACAGATGTTCAGAGAGCTTCTCCTCGCTTCACAGTTGACCCAGTTGTTTGAGTTTGAGCTCCGTTTAGAGGGGAGTTCTTCCCGAATACAGCTAAACAAGCAACATAATCTCCAGGATGACAGGGTTTGTGTTTATTCCCTGTTGTCCTGGATATGCTGTGTATCTCAGATAATGATGGGCCTAAAACACAGGGTGAGACTCACCTTCTGTCTCCCACGTTCCTGTTTCAGCCCAAACATCTGGGACAAAGCATTACTTCTATTGTTGACAAAGAACAGTGTTCTCGCTTTTTTATATAGATTTGTGACGTACTTGCACCATGCGTAAACACAACTTTACAATAAAAGTATTTGGTATAATTAAGGTGGGATTCATCTACATTTAGAAATGCAGCTAAAAAAGTACAAAATGTGCCAGGATTTGCTCCCAAGGGGGTCAAAACTTACATTTTTCACAACATTTGAATTGAATTGCATCTGTATTTTGTTTTACTTCTGGAGCTTTTGTACATATTAACATGTTACAAAACACAAACATCAACGTATGTAAGCAGATATGCCAACACAAAGCAATGCACAATTGTTAAAAGAACTGAATACGATTGATGATTTTCAACATTTTTCTCCAATTAAAAAACTAACTATTTTCTGCATCAATATTCAGCATATCTAACATGTTTTCTTACAAGATTCCCTGTATTTTTCCTAAAAAGTCTAAGCAGCTTCTCTGTCCCTGTTGAAGAATAGCCTCTAAACAGCATGATACTGCCACCACCATGTGTCGCCCAGATGTTCAGATCGATGTGCAGGGTTAGTTTTCCTCTGCATAATCTTTTGCTTATAGGTCAAAAAGTTCACTTTTGTTCTTGTTTAGCACTTTTCCACATGTTTTCTGTGTCTCCTAAAACTTTACACAGGTATATTGAATAACTGTGGTAGGAGTTTGAGTTATCCTCCATTTTCAGATGAAAGATTGAACAGTTCTCCGAAAGATGTCTAACGCTTGGGATATTGGGAAAGTAGTTCCTAAAGCAGTTTGTTTTACTAGATTTTGTTTAAGGGTATCAAAGTAAAGAGGGCTGAATACAAATGGATGCCAGTGAAATTTTGAAAACAATGTATATTTCTCATTTTACTTCATAATGTTATGCATCTGGATGTTGAGTCTTTTTGGCATTGTCCATTTTAAAGTTACCAGCCAGAATTTTCTGTACAATAAATCCAAATAGCTTTAGATGTTTTCCCTAAATGGTGAAGTTTTAAGGCTGTTTTGCTATTTAATTTGTAAATCGTTGTTTACTTTTCCAGACCATCATCAAGAGATGACTTGTTTTCTTTACAGCAGCAGCAAAACATATTTGAGCTGAACGACTGGGCAACAATAAAACACATGGAAGTGGTTTCTAAAGAGGACCGGTGTAGGCTGGTTTTTATTTGCTAAGATTTTAAAGCATTAACAGGAAGCCACGCTGTTATAAAAACCACATGTCCTGGTTGATGAGTTTCTAAGTACCAACAATACGTCCTGCAAAAGTGCAGGATCACTTCCACCGAACACAATCACTAAACAGGCAGACTAAAGCATAACTATTAAGGTGAGAAAAGAAGCATACGATATTTACTCCTTTTATAATCAGCAAATATGCACCGAAAGCCACCAGACGGAGAAATTCAACAAGGAATATTAAACAGAATCGATTAAAGATGATTATCATCTTCACTCTTTGTTTCAGATTTCTCCTGCAGCTTGAATGTTACTGTATCTATGTTCAAATCTGACAAAAATTTCTTTCTACCATAGTGTTGTTAACTAATGTCATCTGACCGGCCTAATTCTTGTGCGTCTTGTGACGTCAAATCAAAGTTACCAACCTTTCCTCCTTCAAAACGCCTTTGTAGTTGGAGGTATCACATTACCACTGTGTGATATCTCTAAAGTCCTCAGAGTAAGGGACCTGCGGTTCTTAACTCATTTTATGCCACAGTGTACAGAAACCACACGTCACTGAAAAACATTTGCAAGTTTGAATAAACCACTCTAATGACACATTTATGTGACTTGGAGAAGTCAGCTTTATGTTTCCTGTGTCTGTCTGTGTTACAACAGATTTGTGGCGTTAACAAAAAAGCAGAAACATGATTTTATGTCTCTGATATGAAACAGGAAAGCTTAATGTTTTTCTATTTCTCTACATCTTGGTGAGTAGGACAGTAACACATTCACCTGCACCCCCCCCCCCCCCCCCCCCCCACACACACACACACACACACACCCCCACCCTACCCGCCCACACACACATTACATTTTACATTTTCAAAGAATCTAGGACACATTTCTGGCCTTGATTGAAATTATTTTTTTTTTTTTGAGAATATGTATGTAAAAAGTTTTTTTTAACTTCAAGAAGTTATTATAAATATTCTTTTTTGTGTCTTCCTGGTCACTCAGTTGCATGTTTTTGCACTCATCTGCTTTACATCCAAATTTTGTGACTATTTCTATAAATTAGAAAGATCTATTTTAAATTTTACACGCTCACTTAGACCTATTAACACTTCCTGTTGCTTTAGGAAATGATCAAAAACCTAACTAAGTAGCAATAAATATTCACTAACAATTGAAAAATAATGCACAGTATTGCAATTGTAGCAATATTTGATCAATCAGCCTTTGTGACATTTGGCTGGATGTGATTCAAAGCATGAAACTGTTTAAGGTCATGACAAACATCCCATCTTACATTAAAATAGGAAATTAGCAAGCATGCTACCTGCTTAGCAAACACTTAGCACTTAGCAAACAGTCCAGGCCTGTCTACATAAATTTTAAGTCTCTTCACGTTATGCCATACTTTGCTCAATAACAAGGTAAAATGGAGAAGGTGGATCTTAATATCTAAAGCTAATAAATGCATCAACTCATCTTCACACTTTTCTAGTATAAAGCAGCAAAGGGACTAAACCCAAGAAAAGCAACGTTTCTGGTCTCAAGCTATAAATATCTGCCACCTATAAGCAAACCTAATGGCGCTCATAAAATTTATAAAAAGGCAGTGTTATCCTTTTCCTCAGAGCTGCAGTGCACCCCCACTGAGCTCCTTCAGACTAGCCAGCAGCAATTAGCAAACACCTGGTGGAACTGCTCACCTGCTGAGCTCATATCAGCTACTTATCATTGCAACGCTCGTAAAAATGTTGTTAAAGGGTTAATAGAAGAGAGGTGATGACTTTCTTTCAGAAAGAGTTTTTAAAGAAACAACAGTCCAATTTCAAGTCGTTAAATTAGGAAGTAAAATTTATTTTAAGTCATATTTGACGTAAGCAGGATTTTTATAACAACGGCAGGTGACACGGTTACTTGATTGTGCTATAAAATGGCACTATGTGCCTGGAAAACACATAATACTGCTTCTTTAAAGGACTCCAACGTTCTGGTAAAACGAGAAAACCTTCTTACCCAATTTTAACAACTAATTGACTCCCACATTTGTTTCTTACAACTTCAGTCACTGAAAAACATTTACAAGTTTTAATTCACTAGTAAAGTGGCACACTTGCTTTATTTAGAGAACAGTCAGCTTTCCGTTTCCTGTATTTGTCATTTTTATGGAAGCAAACTGGTAATTAAAGAAAAATGTACAAAAAGACGTTCTTCCTGGAATGGTGACACACACACAAAAAACGAAACTGTATAATTTTATATTTGATTTCCAGTTTTCCCATTTATCTCAAAGTTTTAAAGAGCAGAGAAGGACCATACGGTCCAGCATGAATACCAGCATAAATCACCAGAATCTCTCTTGGTTATCTGCAGAACATTTCTGCTCATCCAAACATTACTTCTGTATGAGTCACACAAAGATGCATCACAGAACTTCCTGAACGTTTTCTGATTTATTCCGTTTTCTGAGTCTCTACCAGTCCCAGGCTCACGAGAGAACATCTGGACTGAATCATGTCCAAGCCGAAAAGCAAACTCAGGCATCACACAGATAACACAACGGCCTTGGTCATCAGTTACCGGTCTTGTAAATATGCACACACAATGTGCGCTGGCTTTTCTTACATAAAAGATCACGAGTTTTAAGGAACTTTCCTTCTTGCCTCCTGCCCAACATCAAACACACCGAGAGGCTGTTTAGGTTTCAAATCCAGTTTATCTCATTCCCAGATATTCAGAAACATTTTTTTTTAACTACAAATGGTCTCATGAAGGAATAAACAAAATCCTGACTATATTTTATTGTAAACATGTGCTAGGTGTATTTTCAAGTGGACACATTTTAAATTTTTTAAAGATTAGATGTTTGTGCACAAATGCAACAAAACAAATCAAAAAATAAATTTTTTTTATGAATAAGTGAATAAAAAGATTATGACTGCATAGCAAAATATACTTCCATTCTAAAGTGTTAGGGTTAAAAGTTAACATTAAAGAAAATGAAACATTAAAACATTACAGAAAACATTAAGCTTACATTACTGTGAGAAATGATGAAAAATAAAATGTACTTGGTATATAAAACAAGAGTGAGAATCCAGGAGGTGCTGTGTAGTTTGGCATCCTGACAGTTTCACACTGAGCAGCAACAACATCAGCAGAAGGAAGTCAGAGTCAGGTTAGAAGTCTATAAATGCACAGTACGAATTTTAAAAGCACTGCTGGATATGACACATCAGTAGGTAACCATTTATAAATCTGATTTAACAGAACAAAAACACATCCAGTGTCATGAAAATTAGCTCCCTTCTTGGAAATATTTTCTAAAAACTGCATATTTGGCTCAAAACTTCAGGCCCTGGTCAAAATGTTCTTCATTGCCAAGTCAAAAACAGTTTTAATTCTGTCATCTTTCTTTAAACCAACACTTGTTTCCATTAGTGCTGCGTCATAAACACACGACAACCACATCAGGGTGTTGTACCTTACATGACTTAACACTTTTAGCTATGACATCAACACAGTGTTGGCTAAAGGCGTCCCTCCTGGTGTGTTGACAATGAATGACCTGAAATACTCTCATTAAAAACAAGAACAAGTTTATTAACTGGTCTCTTGTGTAATGTCCTTCTATACTGAAACATGAAGTACTTTTTAATTGTTAGTGCTCATTTCCCCCCGATTTTGATAAATCTTGGGCAGAGATTTTCTTCAGTGGCAGTTTATAACCTAGTATGAAACATAAATAAGTGGGAATTGTCTTTTCATTTGTTTTCTAAAACAGAAAAGTAATAAGTAATTTTAAAATCACTTTACAACAGAAAACAGTCTTTGGTAGCCAGGCCTCTGAACCCCGCACATTGCTTTGGTGCAATTAAACCTCAAAACACATTGAAAACAGGCTGATTATGTGGAAAAAAGTGAGACTTGCACAACCACTGCATGGCTAACGAAGTGTGCATTGTCTGATGACACTTACTAAGAGAGGCATGCTGATGAATGCAAGTGCTCAAAGTAACGATACTGGATTAAAACACCAACCTGAATACTGCATCAGTTTAGGCACAACCAGTCTTCTGCCCCATCCACTGTGGTGAATTACAGGGAGACTACATCCGTGACAACGAGCTTTTACAACCTTGCCTAGGGTGTCGGTTTGTTGGGTCTCCAAGTCACTCTTTCACCTGACTTTCTACTCATCAATGGATGCATCAAAAACATTTAAACCTATATATAAATTCAGTGAACAAAACTTTGAGCTGGAGACTTTGCCTTCGCTACTTTTGTAGAGATTACCTTTAAAGTAACAACTCCACTAAATTTGTACCTTCAAATAAACTGTAATGGGAACAGTAACACTAAATAAAATATGTCCTTAAAATGTTCCTAATTACAGAGATTTAAATATATAACCGCACACATGTTCAAAAATAAAGGTTCAATCACAATTGCTGAGAAAATCACTTCTTATGATGCTCTGATCAAAGAAACAAATTAAGACAATTGTGTATTGATCGGCTGATTTGTTTCTTTTTGTTTAGTCACTGTGTCAAAACCAAGATCTCTCACCATTTTCTATTATGACTATATTTATGGTCCAACCAATAGCTCTTTGGCCCCTGTACAACGGCTCTAACAAATTAAGAAATTAGCTGTTATGTTACAAAGAGAGGCACTAAGAAATTCCAGTTTTCCAACATCAGCAGAGAAAATCCCAAACAAATTTATACACAATTGGTATTTTTTCTTGCTCAGTTATTTTATGCTGTGATGTTGTAAATTATGTGCTGTATTTATTTTTTTTATTTTCCTTTTTTAACTAAATAAAGAGATGTAAGGAATTGTATTTTCTCCCACTTGTTGCTAAAGTTGATCACAATACAATCAGTACCATCACTTGTTAAAAATTAAAGACTTTCAGTAGTCTCTGATTCACCCTCGTCGACAAACGGCATGTATTTTCATATAAAATCTTTCATATATAAAAATATATATTTATAAAGAGCCTAACTACTGCTATCAAAGAATCTACATAAATATTTTATTTTCTTGGTTACATTTAAAAAAAAAAAATAAAAAAAAAGTCTGAATCTGCAGGTTAGACGTCAGAGACCCAGATATCAGTATTGATCAGGAAAAGCCTGATCGGTGTATCTCTAGTCCCTTCATCACCCTGAACCTCCTGTGTGGCACGGCAGATACCGTTGAGATGTTTGACTTTATTCATATAAAACTTTCATTTTTCAAATCTCCCAAGCAACAAGATCACATAAATACTTTGTAAACTTTAGACAGAATCTGTTAACCGCGCAGATCGACACAAAACAAAGCTCCCTCCTTGATGATGAGTTTTGGGCCGGGCCTCCCTCTAATCCTCGGTCACCTTGACCTTCACTCTGTGCCAGGCGTTGCTCAGCAGGCCTCTCAGGTTCCAGATGGGCGGGATTGAGTCCGGCTGCACGTTGTAGCTGTTATCCACCGCCTTGCAGATAATCTCCAGCTCGTCAGCGTCAGGAGGAAGTGGAGCAGTCAGCTCCCACAGCTTCCAGGCCCAGGCTCGACCCGGAGGAGGCGAAGGCTCGTCCGGTTGACCTTTGTCCCCGCTCCTCAGCTGAGCCACCTGCCATGTCTTCCCTCCATCCAGGGAGACGTCGACCCGCACTACCTCTCTGCCGCCGCCGCTCCATGCGTAGCCCTTGACGGTCAGCGTTTCGTCGCTGCGGTCGATCTCGGCTCCGTCTGCCGGGATGGTGATGGCGGACTGAACGGGCAGCTCCTGGATGGCCGGAGAGGACGCGTGGTCGACCTTGCTCCAGTCCGTCCCCGGGGAGAAGCCTTTGTAGTCGAGCTGCTGCCAGTGGCTGCTGCTCTCCTCTGTGCTGACCACGATCCGCCCCAGCCACTTCACGTTGCGCGCTCCCACCACACCCGGAACCACGACCCGCACCGGGAAGCCGTGATCAGCGGGAATATCCTCGCCGTTCATTTCATACGCCAGCAGCACGTCGCCGTCCTCGTTCATGGCCTTGTTGATGGGGATCGAGGTTCCATATGCTGACCCCGACACATCTTTATCCAGTCCTTCAAAGTGAACGTGGCGGGCCCATTTGGCCACTTCTGGGCCAAACCCAGCAGCCAGTAGAACGTCTCTGAGCCGCGCTCCGCTCCATTTGGCATTCCCAATAGCAGAAATGCCCCAGTTCAGTCCTTTCACCTGCTTTACCTTGTTCATGTCACTGCGGCGGTTCCCGGCGCACTGCAGCGTAGCCGTGACGGTGTGTTTGGGGAACCGGGTCTTCAAATCCTTTAACGACAGAGTCAGCGCTCCCTTGGGCAGGCCCTCCACCTGGAGGCGATATGAAACCGGGTCCACCTGAGGAACCGGCAGGTGGTTCCGCTTGAAGAACAACACATGGGGAGTGATGTAGTTCTCCGTCAGGATCTCAGGAGGAGGCTCGGCATTGAAAGGCTTCTTGCTGTTGACCCGGAGCACCGGGTGGCGTTCGGGGTCCGAAGAGTAGGGGTCCGACGCTTTGGCATTGTGCTGCTTCTTCAGGTCCTCTACACTCAGCTCACCAACCTTTGTATTAACAGAAGGTTACATTAAAGCTGCAGTACGTAACTTTAATAAAAAATTATTTTTACATATTTGTTCAAACTGTCTCCATGTTGTGACAGTTTGTTATGAGACAGATAATCTGTGAGATCATTCTCCTCCAGCTCCTCCCTGAGCTGCTACTGCAGTCTGAAGAAATGCACAACTCCCGACCAAAAACAACCAATCAGAGTCAGGAGGAGGGTCTTAGCGTTGTCAATCAACTGACAGAGAAACAATTTAATGATGCAAAAAAAAAAAAAACATTTATCCACCATCATCGGTGGCCAAGCTAACTGGCCTGAGTAATCACAACATGCTATGCTAGCTGCAACGCAAAGGGAATCGAGGGAAGGGAGCATGAGCAGCACTACAAGGAGGGTGATTGACAGCCCTAAGGCCCTCCTCCTCACTCTAATTTTTTGTTTCTACATAAGGAGAAGCAGGGAAAAGGCAGAGGAGCTCAATTTTTTTCACAGATTATCTCTTTCGTATCATACCTTCATGACATAGTGACGGTTTTAACAACTACAGGAACCAACAGGCATTTCAGGTGAACTTCCCCTCTAACTGGCACAAACAGATGCTCCAACTCCAAGCAACAGATTTTGACATCAATTTTTAATTTTTTAAACAGAGGCATTATGTGAGATCAACTTTTTTGATGTATATATATATATATATATATATATGATGTATATATGATGTTATAATGTTATTTCTTCATGAAAATCACACCCCGACTGGCTTTGTTTCATTCATGCATGTTTGAGAATTCATCGAATCTTTGCTGCCTTATGACGCAAAGTCAAATTTATTTCAAGTTATTTTTGATATATGCAACTTTTTCGTAACATTACTTGAAAATATACCCTCTTTAGTGGAGTTTGCAGGTTTCTGCACTTTCATTTTTCATTCAAATATATTTTCTTCACTAAATAGAAAATGGTTATAAAGTTATTTCTGATAAATGTCAAATTAGTCATTGTTGGGTCTGGCCTACAGTACTGGTCAGATGTTTCCATACAATCAGCATGGCTCTGAGTGTCATTAATTTTGGTATGTTACTGAAGGAATTGAACAATTTTGTCATTTTGATGGCTCAATTAACTTTGTAAACATGACTAGGAACACAAGTCTGAATTTACTGTGAATTCTGCTTCATTCACAAACTTTCAGCAAATTAGTTTTGATCATATTAACAGACCTAAAGCAAGATTGGTCTGATTTAATGTCAAATAGTGAGAAAGAAAGTTGTGACTTTTCAGACAGGTTCTGTAAATATCTGGTCTAAACTGTATTTATTTGAAAATGTATGTATAATTTTTTCTGTATAGATTGACAAAATTATGCCTTTTAAAACTGACAATTTTGTTGCATGATCACTGCACCTGCATGGTTTTAAAGTAAAATTAAGTTTCAAATAATCTGTGGCATTTTAAATTTTGAAAAGAAAACCAACACAGATGTGTCTAACCTTATATTGTGAGAGGATCTCCAATACATACTCCTGGTCATGAACAGCATACAGGGCCCAGAAAGGTTCAAGGGCACCACCTGCTGCTAGCAAGATTTTATTCCCACCAGGGTGCATCGGCACAAACTCGGTGATGTCATAGACGCCTCCCTTGTACGTGACCCACACGCCGTCTTCCAGAGAGCGGTGCTTGGAGATTTCATCGTGGCTGAAGACAGGAAGAGAGGAGCGCTTCTCTGTGGTGGGCAAGCCAGCGTCTGCTTGCTCAACCTGAACAGGGACAGAGCCGACATCACTTTCCTTAAAAGTGATACAAACGCTCAGAAATGTCAGCTTGGACTTGACGAGCTGCTAATTTCAGTACATAGTGACGCACACTGGTAATATCTAACATGTAAATCTATACTGAAACACATTTCATGTTTAAATTTACTTGCAAACTAAATGTACTTTTAACTTTACTAGCCAAGACCATTTGCATAAGTGGTTCATAGTAAAACATATGGCTGAAAAATGTTTCACAATATATATAAGGATATTAGATTTTTGTTTTAAATATCTGAAATAGTGTCAAACTTATCCACAGTTTCCCCTCGAGCTTTTGTACTTCTTGTCTCCTTTCACTCCACACCGTTGTTTTATTTTTAAGCAGTTATGAGGCACAGTGGCAAAACCTTTAACTGCTGCTGTGCCAGTTACTCAACAGCTTGTTGCTAGGCAACCAAAGAGTGAGTGAGTTAGTTGAAGCCACGCACTTTGCTTAGCAAGCCATGAGAGGGGTTGGAGTGACATTCAGTGAAATTATTGAAAGTTATATTAGATGTATTATCTATTGATATTAACCACTTGTTTGTTCTTATAGACTGTTATTGACGTACTGCTAATACTAATGCTGAGTCAATCACAACTACATGATCACTTTAGTCTTCAAGCAGATTCAAACTTGAGAGTGATTAATGTTTCATCTACTTCTCTGAAACTGTCATAATCCCTGAAGGAACACAAGGTAAACGAGCACATTAACAAACGCATAATTTACCAGGATTAGTGATGCTACAACAAAAAGCTCTGTAAACAGAAAAGCTGTTCAGTTTACTATGAGGAAAATTTTGACCTCTTTGAATCGTTACAATGCACAAGTTTTCCCATTTCTAGACATCTTTAACCTTTAGGCCAAAATTCTACTTTACATACACAAAATTTCAGCATAAATCTGTAACAAGTATTTTAACAGTGAGCAGGCTTTAAATATGGAAAACACAGCCCAGAATGGAGCAAGGAAAGAAAGAAAAATGGAAAGAAAGAAGGCAAGACATGAGGAAAGGGAGAGAACAAAGAAGGACGCAAAGAACAAAGGAAGGAGACAAGAAAAGACAGCAGAGAGAATATAAGGATAAAAAAAAAATCAATAATAGCCAGGAAGGGAAAGAGAAAGAAGAAAACAAAGACATTAAACAAAAGAAGCAAAGTATAAAGAAGATTGGAAGGTCACATAGAATAAGGTATAGAAAGATAGAAGAGAGAAAAGAATTTACAATAATAAGAAAAAAGGTGGATAAGATGAGGAGGAAAGACTCAGGAAAGCAAAGAAAAAATTGAAAGAAGGGAGGACACAAGGAATGAAACAGTATGGCAAAGAATAAAATCTGAAAATACAAACTTTTAAAAAAAACAAAAAACTATATTTCAGCAATAGCACACCTTCCTAGGCTTTAACAGATTGTGCACAAACCCTGTGAGAGTGTTTACTATCTAGCTGGGCAGCAGATAAAAACATGGTTAAAATGATTTAACCAAAAAACAGACAAGTGGACTGGTGAAAGTCCCACCAAGAAATCTGCTGGTGATCAGGCCAATTTTCAGCCTGATCAAATCTGATCAGTGGATGCACACCTTGATCCTCGTCTGAATCCATCACAAATAAGAGCCAGTAGTTTATGCTAAAAAACAGTCTTCAGTGTAGAAGTTATTATTGACAGAAAAGCAGGGTTTTTTTTTTTTTGCTGCAAATCTTGTCAGGAAAAAACACAGTATGTGTAAAAATAAATGTAAAAGGAAAATATATCAACTACAAAGACGCGCCAGCATCCATCACTTCAGTCAGGGCAAAACTTTTAAATGAGTATTAAAACAGCAGATAACAGGAAGGTTAGATGTATTGTCTTTGTGCATGGAGCTAGGATATTCTCCCCACGTGTGTGTGGGTTCTCTCTGGATACTCCAGCTTCCTTCAAAAACATGCATGTTAATTGATTCATTGGTTGCTCTGAATGTAATGAGAGTGTTGTTTATCCTGAGTGTCTATTGCCTGGAGAGGGACAAGCAATGGACAGATGGAAGACAAATTAGAAATAATTAATGACCTCTAATGGCAGAAAAGCTCGGAAAAAAACTGTGAATGCAAAACCTGGTACCAACCACAAAACAAATTGTTTTTTTAAGCTACTGTACAACGCATTTCTGACCTCTTGGTAGAGTAGACCATAGGTCAGTACAGCCCCGGTACCAGTCAGCACCCCAGCAACAATACGTTTCCAGTTGGCACTCCAGTTGGCACGCTGGTATGATCTCTGATCCTCCCTGCTGCTGCTACAGAGACGAACTGCACGAGATGCAAAACAAGGAGCCGCCTGATACCTAATAAAAAAAATAACAAAAATACAATATGTCTCAATAAGGATTGAACTAGCCTCTCCTATTACTTATACTTGATTTTAAAAAATGTATGTGTAAAGCCACATTTTACAAAGCCAAGATAAAATGTAATGAAAACAGCTGACCGCAGGGTTGCTGCTGCATACCTTAGAGTGCCGACGGCACCAAGTCGAGTCAGGCTCTGGCAGTGCCTGAGAAGCAGCATTGCATTGATGTCCTGAGAAAACATTCAATTAATTAAGTTCAGAGAAAAAACAAGATACACACTCACATAATATCCTTTGTTTTAGAGAATTATATATAATCTCTGCTCAGCTCAAAACAATCTCATTTAAAGATTTTACACAAAATGATCTCCACTGGGAAGAAGAACTGTCCACAACACAGAGAAGTTTGAAGATGATTGAGTTTTCTCGTGATGCAATAGTCAACCAAGCAGGAGTAAAAAAAAGATGAAAGCGTAGTGTTTGACTTTAAACCTTTACACTTGCGTACACAACGTTCGGTTTTGAACGTTTGGTTTTCAAATCAGCATTTAAATTCTGACTAAGGCTTTGCTCAGGAACACTTTATTCACCTTTTCAGCAAAAATGTGCTTTTATTATCAATCAAACTGAACCTTTAAACCTTTACCTCCTACTAACCTGACCAATCAGCTGTTACCTTAACCAGCTAGACGAGCCAACCAGCTGAAGGGGAGTGAGCAGCAAAGACAGAGGAAGCGTTATGCACATAATTTACAGTAAACAAAACGGGACTACACAAACTAGTAACTCTAATTTAATTTGTACTTTAACATCCATAATAAAGTGAACAGAGCCGTTTTAAGATTAAAAAAAAAAATCTGTGGCGAACAGGAGGAATGAACCTGTTTTCCTGCTTTTCTCTGGAACTGGAAGCACAAACTTTGTGAAAACCAGCACTCTCTCTTTAGGCTCATAAAGCAGATAAAAGAGAAGCTCTGCTTTATCAGTCAGTCACACATGTCTTATCACTGTCTGCAAGGCCTGTTAAGATTAGACAGGGTTATCTTGAAGCAGTTTTCACTGAGATAACACATCCGTCTGCAACTTTATACCTGGAAAACTATATTCTTTTTACAGCAAGCATGATAATGTGCAGCTACCTGTTATTACCCACATTGTGAACCTCAGAAAGACTAAAAGGTGAAGGCTGAACACTGACTGATCCAGTTCATCTACATGCCTGTTAATGCCCAGCGAACATTCAGAACTGTAATGATTAAGGACATTAAAATTACTCAACAATAATAGGTTAGGAAAATCCTTCAGTTTCTTTGCAACAACATGTGCAGACTCTCAGATGATCTCTTAATAAGTGGTGCAGATTGTTTGGAAAGTCTTTAATGGCATATCAACTTGTTTAGTAAAATTTTAAAAAAAGATTTGGTAACAGCATGCATTCAGTGAAGATATAAGAAGGAAGATTATGGATTTACAAAGTCAGAAAAGTATTTTTCAGCTATTTTTAAACACAGCTGGACAATAAATCAATAACATATATTGCAATAAACACACAATGAATATCAATAGAAAATACATCTGACACAATGTTCACTATTTTCACTGAACTCCAATCCAGAACTGCACAGCATTCTGGGGGATGTAGGCAGAGGGAAAACTTTAGCTGCTCAACCCCTCGTGGTGAGCTAAGCTAGGTGGGTGGCTTCAACTAACTCACCCGCTCTTTGGTTACCTAGCAACAACCTGTTGAGTAACTTGTGGTTACCTAGCAACAAGCTGTTGAGTAACTTAGAGCAGCAGTTTCAGGTTTTGCCACTTTGTCTCATAAGTCTTTAAAAATAGAAAGAACGCCGGTGAGTGAAAGGTGAAACTGAGTACAACAGCTCGATGGAAAATGTTGGATAAAAAAGGAAAGGTCATGCCAAAGGTTTGGAAGCAAGTCGGATATTTAAAACAAAACAACTAATCAATAATTATCAATATCGACTGATATAACATGCTTGTATCGTGCGGTGTTTTTCAGCCATATCATCCAGCCCCATTTCTAAATAACTATGACACCACAGAGAGGCTAGTCCTGACAAAAAACAGTAGCTCCTTCACAACAAAGATGATCAACACTTTTAGGCTCTCATGGAAAAACCAAAAGTTTTCAAGACAAGTCAAATATTGATGTATTTAAACAACATGACAAGAAAAATTTGACTTTCAAAGCAAAGAACACTACTTATATGGTAGTGGTTACATAAAGTAACCTTAACCTCAACCTTGCTGGGTATTCAATGAACTCTTCCAATTCTGCAGAGAAGATTGATCAAATATCCAGCCATATTTAAGCCACAAGCACGTTAATGGCTGCAAAAAATGTGTTTTGCTCTGCAACTTCCAACAAGACATTTAATGGGCTGAGTGGAGGAGATACTTGCCTGATCCTGCCAGACAGCTTGTTCCGCTACCGACTCTTGTTTGGTGTGATTTTTTTAAATGACTAAAGTTAGCAGCACTGCGGTTGAGGTCAGAACTGCAAGAAAGCAATGCAATCATCTTTCCTCCCCAATTCTGGAGGTTTGAGATAAATCCGCCTCTGTGGGAGGTGTTAGGATATAATTGAGATTTCCGCTGGTTACAAAATCATATCCAGACATCTCTATGGACTGAGATTGCCTCCAGTGATGAAGAGCCTTGTTTCTGTCAATGTCTAGTCAGCCCACATCATCACACTGCCTCTACCAAAAGCTGCTTGGCATTGACGGAGAGGATGTCAGACATTACTCTCCTGTTTATTACCAAGAAGCATTGTTGTTAAAAACACAAATGTACTGATTAGTATATCAAGAATTTTAAACTTGTGTGTTTTTTGTTAATTTGTGTATCTTGAGCAGAATATTATTGAATATATAACAGCAACAATCACAGCAACACGCCTCAGCTGTGCGTACACTGATTAATTTTGGAGCATTATTTTAACTACAAACTGCCTCAAACCAAATAAATATCAATACAAATATGAACTGTCTGCATTGATGATTTCTCTTTTGCTAATCATAAATATAAACCAGGCGGTTCCTGGTTTGGAGATGGAGAGTAAACATCCTCACTGACATAGCTAACTAAGCTAACGTTAAAACTAGCCGCTTCATCCTTGCCGTTAACCAAACGGCTAACTCCAGCTTCCTCCACCCACAGCGGGACACTCACTGCTCAGTGGTCAGCCTGTCGCCTGCTTCTTCACAGATGTTTTCCACGAAGCTCCACCGAAGTGACCCCTTCTTCTCAGACTGAGCGTTTCATGAACACTAAAAGCGAAGCACGAGGAGGCTTAGATACCGGTACAGCTGATCTCAGAACAGCCACGGCGCGCGGCGACTTGGCACAGACTGATTAATGACGCAGCCTGAGAACACCGGTAAAACTGACCCCAGATCAGCTATAACGCTGTGCCTTGTAAAATACAGGTAGCATGAATGAGGTGGCAAGTTTTTTGGCACAGCTGATCCCAGAGCGGTTCTAATTGAGCAGACTCTTCTGTTTTACATAAAACAAAACATTTTAATTTTGTTTTATTCCCCAGAATAAGTATGTATGACTTTGTGATGATACAAGGCTGAGAAAGTAGGGCACTTATTTTAGCGCTTATTACTGTGTAGAGCCAACTTATTCTGGCTAGCTCCCATATTTATATTTATATTTATAAACAATATCTATATCTTTTGCTACAACCCCTTATAGTCCATACATACATAGTCTTGTACACCTGTAAATAAATATTTATATCTCGTAGAGCACTTCTGGATAGATGCAAACTACATCTCGTTGCTTGTACTTGTGACAGTGCAATGACAATAAAGTTGAATTCTATTCTATTCTATTATTAAATAAGGTGACATTAATATAAAAGATTAGAATAGATCATATCACACATATTTGTTTATCCTATATGCAAATATGCAACCTATATGCAACGTACTCAACACAGATGAGTAGGTTTCTGGAAATACTCATCATGTACCACAACATATATAACATATTTACCTGGAAAAGAGGTAAAGATGTCAGACATGACTCTGCTGTTCAACCCACAAATGTAATTTTTCTTACAGAGAAAGCACATTTTTTAAGAAAAAGTAGATAAAAAAAACCCTCCATGAACTTTAAACTGCAGCATGCAACTCTAACTTTTTCTTAACTTCTTATATTTTAAGCATGCTACATGCATTGATGTCCATTTGATTGAGACAGAGACAAAATGGAGGAAATAATTACAAAATAAATAAATAAATAAAGCCTATACATTCGTACCTTTTAACTTTTATGCATAACCACAATTTTCTATGTGTTTAATTGGGTTTGCACTCCACAAATCTGGTCTTTATGCAGATTGGAAGGAAAGAAACCATACCTGACAGAAATCCCAGTTGTGTTTGTAATTTTCCGAATCACGGGAGACACAGAAAAACTGAGTGAGGAAAAGGTGCATCTAAAATGTAACCTTTTCATCTACAATCATACAACTATGTGTGGAGGAAAACCTACATAGTGAGTAGTGGCAATAGCATGCTGTGAGAAGATTTTTTATTTTTTAAACAAGGACAAGAAACCTGGTCAGGATTGACCGGAAGATTGATGGAGATAAATGCAGAGTTAGAAAACCTGTCAGAGGTTGTAAAAGACTTGAGACTGAGATGGAAGTTCACCTTCTGGCACAAAGGTAACAAAGAAGCTGCAGGACATCATTGTCAGTCATCGTCAGTCGTTGTCAGTCCTGAAGCAGAAAAACAACCTTAAGCATAAAGTTGGAGCTCTATGAAGGTTCAAACGGCGGCAGCAGCTTAACTGCAGCCTTCAGTCTGATAGTAAAGTTATCAATGCCAGAACGGCCCAGTCAAAGCACAGACCTAAATCCAGTTGAAAATCTATGGCAAGACTTGAAAACTTTTGTTTACAGACACTCCATTTCCAATCTGGCTGAGTTTCAGCTACTTTGCAAAAAAAATAAATTAAAACTGGCAACATTTCAGTCAAAGCTGGTAGAAACTAACACCTGTTGCTACAGCAACAAAGAAGTTGCTTCAAACCACCGCAGGTCATATTCTTCAGATTTGTACATGAAAAAGGTGAAAATCACATATTATTTTCCTTTTATCACATAAAATCACAGTAAAATATATTTAGGTTTGGAGTTGTAATGTGACTAAATAAAATATATAAAAGTTTTTGTTCACAGAGAAAGCTCTCTGAGATAAAAACTTTAAAAACTTTAACCTAACCACATGGAGCAGCTCCCGCAGATCAGCTGCAATATTGTAATTTCTTAGCATAATAGCAGAAAGGATTAACTGGATTTATTACATTAATCTCAACTTACATAAAAAGACAGAAAAGAGTAGCAGTGAAAAGCAGTTTGAAACACAATTATTTACTATTACAGTATTTATAAAATAAAAAATGTACCTAAGATAAATATTCATACTATGAAAGGAGGTCATAAATTTGTTTTATTACCACTAAACCAACATATCCCGCTGTCTCTGTGCCCTCTGTTTCAGGGCTCATTTCTGAAGGTTTAGTGATTTGGAATGACACACATCTGAGAAGAAAAAATGACAACTATGTGTGTCCAGATCGGACCGCGCTGTTGCGTAAACTGTGGCTCAGGGTTGCCTGTTTCCATTGTTTGACTTAGCCGGGCTAAGCTGTGCCACGTTTGATGAACCCAGTCAAAACAGGTCTGAAGACTGTTGACATGGCAACAGGGGATTCGCCAGACGGCGCTCTGATTTACTGTTCTCTATGAATAAAGGTGGCAGCGAGCTCACTGATTGATTTTAAAGCCTAAAATGTTGGTCTGTTTGCAATATGGTCAATAAAAGCGTCAGTTTTCCCCTCAGGTGGTGGTCTGCTGTCTCTCAGCTGAGAGACACATGATTTGACTGCTGGGAGAAAACATGAAGACTTTGTTTCTTAGATCTTAACCCAAATTATTCCTCTGTGATTTTACAGCAAATTGGATTGTTTGTGTTTTTCTTCTGTGACTCGCAGTTTAGTTACAATACCGGGAAAGAATATTCATAACACTTGAAGTGTTTCACATTTCTAAACTATAAAGTAAACACAAACCCAAAGAGCAGCAAACATTTCACTTCAGTCTCCTGAGTCAATACTCTGTAGGTTTATCTTTCACACAGTCACAGCTTTAAGTCTTTTGCTTTGTGTCTCTAGCAGCTTGGCACATCTTACCGATTATTTTTTGCAAAATACCAGAAGCTCATGCAAATTAGATGAAAAGCCTCTATGAACTTAGAAATGCAACCTGCAGTTGTAAAGTTTAGATATTAATTAAATATATTGTAGAAAATTATGTATCTCTTTACAAGCACCGAGGCAGAAAATGATTTATTTAACTAAATAATTACATAACATTTATGGCCACATTTGGCCTTGTTGCTTATATCTTTGCTCTTGTCAATTCTTGGAGTGTAAATGTACAAATGATCTGGCATTTGCTGGTTTTAAATTAATTATAAAGTAGCCTAAAAAGCCAAATATTAATATGGCTGAAAGTAATGTTTTTCTTCTGTACTATTTCCTTTCTAAAACTAAAGGAAACTAAAATATTTAGCATATTAGAGGGAATTAATAATTACACCCATAATCCATGAATTAAATTATTATTGATAAGTTCATTTATCTCAGTAACTCCATCACAAAGTGAAACAGGCGATAGAAATAAATTGCACAAACTGATATTTTTAAGCATTTATTAGAGTTAAGTATGATAATAATTAGCAGTAAAGCTAATGAAAACACATTTAAGACTAAAATATTATATCAGACCAATAAATAAAATGAAGACAGAAAAGTGGGCTTACTGAAAAGTTATGTTTAGTTCCTGTTTATAGATTGCTATTTAGAAGGTAAAATGAGCCTTTTGAATACATTATTAAATATGATTGGATTTTCCAGAATAAACGAAAAAACAAACATTTATTTTTTTAAAAAAAAAAGTAATTATCTGAAAATTTCTGTACTTGTGCAGAATTATTTCTCATTCTCATTATCAGTCTCCACTGAAACTTGTTAAGAAGCAGAAGCTCTCCCACAGGGATTTTTTATTAGCTTCATATTTGTGCAGATAAATTTGGACAGTAATAAAATGCACCACTGATCCCGAGTGCCAATAAAATCCTGAGATATGAAGAAATCTTGTCATCTCTGATTAAAGATATTTTTTCTTTAACATCACAAACATTATGGATTTCTTTATAATTTACACAAAAACTTTTCGTCTTGTTATTGTTTTGTCTTTAATTTGTATTTATTTATTTTTTGCCCTACTACAGTTTGAAGAATCATAGAAACTTAAATAATTATTGACTGGTTTTAACAAGCTAATTTAAATTTGTAACATTTACTCTGGAGTTGTTTAAAAATCAGTCAACGTTCCTATAATAAACATCTTAATTTAAAAAAAAAAAAATTAATGAAGTGTACTGTGATTTTCTGTGAAACTTTATTCTTAATTTACTCATAACCATAAAGAAAGTAAAAATAAATACTTCTAACATGTCACTCCACAAACAACAAAATCAGCATGTTAGTTTCACATTTTTATCCAATTTACTAAAATAAATTAACTTTTTGATGGTATTCTAATTCATTGAGATGCAGCTATAAATAAAGGATGTACCAAAAAGCTAAAGATCAAATTAAGAGAAAATATGTTTATTTACAAATCATAATACATTTCTCCCATTGAGGTGTGTATTATTCCAATTTAGTCTATAAATATTAGTTTGTAAAGCACTCAGGTTACAAAATAGTTATATTTAAAGCTAGAATGGGTTCATTTTACCTTCAAAGTAAAATAAATAAATTATGCAGAGAAATGTCCCAACCTGCACATTAAAACCTGGGATTTAAACTATGACGGTACCTTCAACCATTTTCTCTTAGTCTCTTTGGCGCCCCCAAGTGGTGAAGTGCATAAGTGACCTGAAGCCAGGTTCTCATGATAATTACACAAGAGGCACAAATGTTTCCAGTGACAGGGAAAAGGGATTTGATTATATATCAACGGGACAAATAAAGAAATAACATATCTTAAACCTAAATTTTGAAAATGTTTTTTGATGGTTAGCAGAAAGTCTTGCTACTCTTAAACGAGCAATCCTTTAGCTCCAGATCAGACTAGTTGTTATAGTTAGAGTAGTTAGGGAAACAGTAAACTAACAAAGGAAATATGATTGCTAATATTGTATGAACAAGAGGGGGGCAGTGCACACAACTCCAATGTGATAAAAAGAAAGAAGAGTGAATGATTACCTGTTTCTGAAGAATCACAATAAATGGAAATAAACTAGTGCTCCAAAAATCTCCAAAGGCTCTAATTAGGGCAAAATTGGGATTTGTTTCAACTAACGACGGCTTGTAGCTGGAAAGGTTCTTATTTTTGCTCCTATTAAGACCTTTGGATAATTTTTGAGTCCTGATTATTTCTATTTATATTGTGTGAACAACGTAAAGAGTAGTCAACTATTTAGAAATTCTTACCACTAAACTGTGATATGAGGTAAACTGAGCAAACACAAAGAAATTATTCTTTCAGATGCAGATTTGACTCTTAAATGCACTAAAATACAAACTAGGACATACGGTAAACAAGTTTATTATTTTTTTAAAAAGCTTGGTGTGAGAATTTAAATACAACGTTCTGAAAAACTGGACACAGCAGGACTGAACCGTGAGTGTCAGCATTACAAATAAAATATCCACACAGCACATTAAACATGTTGCTCCAGGATTTAGTCTGTTAAAGAGTCGCACTGAGGGTCACGGCTATTGTGAGTCCTTTTCTTCTTGGCCTTTCACTGCTGTGTCATCTTAGCAGCTTCAGCTTTGATCAGTGAGATGAGCTCCAGGTTTATTAGGAAGACGAAGCGAAGGCCTGCGATCTGAAGAAACAAATTCATTAGAGATATTTCTCATTCAGCTTTAATTAAACATGACCTGGCAGTTCAGCCCCCTTCATGTTTATTACTCACCTGATGTGAATAAAACAACAACCTTAAAATAAAGTCACATTTTATTACAGTAGCATTTCACACTCATAAATCAGCTGCAGCTGAAGTTTGGAGATCAACTTCTTCGATTAACATTTTCACTGCCTGTGGTAGCAAAACAACCTGGGCGCTTATTTAGCCTTGTTTGTGACAATTAATCGTTTTAAAGAGATTCTTTCTCTAGTCTGCGTGTGTGTGTGTGTATATATATAATCTATGTATCCAATTATGGACTTTAAAATGTCAACAGACTTACTTGAATGGCATGTTCTCTTGTGTTTTCCATTTTGAAGAGTGGCTAAAACAAACTGGACCTCTGTTTTAAGTTGTCGTTATGTCCCATGGAAACAGGACAACATGGATTAATTAAATATATATAATCAATCCATTTTGTATAATATGGTGTATATTATGTAACTGAAGGATTTATCAGTCCATCCAGGATTTTGCGATTGTTTTTGTGATTTTTTTTGCAATGCGAATTGAAAATTGTTTAGAAATATTTGCAAGGAATTTTGTGAAATATGCACCTATAAATAAAGGAAAATGCAAATTTTTGTTATTTTCCATATTGATCACAACTATCACTTCATATCAAGTAAGGCAGAGGCAGAATTGTAGAAGAAGTAGAAAATACTGCCACCTGCAGGTGGGAGTTAGACGTCATTTAAACTCAATGTTTTTCACAGTTTTTGAGGAAAATCTGCTAGAAAACTCACAGTTATGCATGAAAAAAAATGCAGGGCTCTGTTGATTTTCCGTAAATCTCTATGATTGTGAAATACTTTATACTCATCTAGTAGCAATAAATCTGCAGGGCGCGGTGTAAGGCTCTTTACACACCTCCACCACTGAGTTGTTGTTTAGCTTCCACTTGTTGCCTGACAGCACCGGTCTGCCGTCGATGTAAATGGGTCGCCTGCCCTCGTTAGCTATGAAGAAGTCTCCATTATTCTTCAGTTTAATTATTCCTGTCAAGACAAACAGTCGCTGTTAGCTCTGTCACCATGACCTTTAAGAAAAAAAGTTATATTTTCACATCATTTATGTTCAAATCCACATTAAACAAATTATGCTCATATTTAGGTGCAGTATTTTTACCTGCAGCACAAATGACCATTGATCTTTTAACTTTTTTCCATTCTTTCTGTCGTTTCTAGCAACCAACAAACATTTTTATCGTTTCTGGTATAACAACAAGTAGAGATTACTCACCTTGCTTTCTGGATATTTTCCAAGCGGGTCCCTCTAGTGACAGATCTACATCTATCTGCTTGTCCTTCGTCGCTCTGCCCAGTGTAATCTGAACGAACACAGTTCTTAAGTCTCACAGCATAAGAACTTATAACAACAAGAGCTTTCAGAAACGTCTTCCCACCTCTCTTGATCTCATGAGGTATCGCACCATTCTTCCTCGTAACGCTGCCAGTGTCTGATTGTCGAAGTCGGGCATGCTCATCCCTGGACGTGAAGGACAAAAACGAGTTCTGTGCGTTTAGATTAATCAATGCAATTTAGCATTTACATCTTTCTTCTTCTTTGTAAAGGCAACCAAAACCCTTGAATGTGTAACTCTGTAACTTTACAATCAAAAAATTCAATGCATTTTATTGGGATTTTATGCGATAGACTAACACAAAGTATAATGGTTAAGAGAAAGAAAAATTATACATAGCTTTCAAAACTTTAACAAACTAAAGTCTGAAAAGTTGGATGAGCATTTTTAATCAAATTCAAAACTATATTTTATTTTATTTTTTATTTCCCACGATGATTTCTGAGACTTGTTTCTGGTTCTGCTGCTGGCTGGTCGCTCAAATGATACGTAATCAAAACTTCAGCTGATGCTGGCCTCACTTGGTGCATCTCCTTCCTTTCACTCCATCACTATGCTTTATTTTGATAGTTTTAAATATAAAATCTCACCAAAAGTCACCTACCTGTGATGCTGTCCACTAGAACCTGCCACCGAGGCAACTCCTGCTCCAGCTGCCTAATCTCCCGTTTCTGGTGACGGTCTGAAATCATCAGCTCTGAAGGGAAACAACAACGTAAACAACTTCACAAAGGAGAATCATCTCAACTACACACAGCTTTCCAAACATCTCAGTCATCTGCTTTCCGTTCAATATATAAAATATTAGAGTTCTCTTTAAATTTATAACAATCATTTTGACAGCAGGTGGGCTTTGAAGATGTAATGTGCAAAAACAAACTGGAATGAAGAACAGACAACAATGGGACCTAGGATATTCTCTAGAAATATAAATATTTTCATATTTTCTTTCTGTACTTTCCCAGACTTGGAACATGTTGAAATAAAACTCAGGAACCCTGAAAACAACTGAGTATCCAAGCACAGATCAGAGCAACATCAAAATATACAGAAGTTAATTACAAGAGAAGAAATGTACCAAAGCTAAAATTTCTGAATAGGGTCAAAACAAATATTGCGTTTGTGAGAACATGAGAGACGTACAATTGAACAAGCGAGGAACACAAAGCATCTGTCAATAGCTGCTGTCAGCAGAGAGGCGCAAATATTTACTTCCTTATCAAGAAAGTGAAGAAATGGCTTGGACTGACGTAACGTTAGACAAGAAAACCTTTGACAAAAACCAATATTTTACCTCTCCGGCTACAATGTTAGCTGAACTGAGCAGCTTACCGTGTTCCAACACCTCGTCTCTGCTGTCCCTGCATGAAAGCAAAAACAGCAGCTTTTAGTAGCAGAAGTAAAGCAGCACCCGGGGAAGTATATTACATTTAAAAAAGTCATTTTAATTTCTGCATTTAAAAACACACTCACTTTAATTTCACATCATCAACCATCTGCTCTGCATCAGAGAAGTTAAGGACTTGGTCACCTTTAGGAAGGGGCTGAACTGCAAGACCAAAATCAGACGATTTAGCTCGAGTGTTTCACTGAAATTAACAAGTTCTGATAATAATTCTCTTAGATTTATTATGTCTTAAGACATCATACTGTCCATTAAAATAATATCAGCGAAGACAACAGTTTGCATTGTTCCTTATTTGGTTAATGTCACAACTTTTCTACATCTGGCTCAGTTTGGACAGCGAAGCATCGCTGCATGAGTCGAGCAGAATCAACAACCAAGTGGAGATTTCATACAAATCTCCACTTAAAAACCAGAATTTGAACGTATTTGATCGAAATGATCGGCTGACCGAACTCACCGCTCTGGTCGTCTAGCAGGTAGTACTGCTTCAGCAGCTGCCAGTGAACCATCAGGCTCTTGGGGGTGCGAGAGGGGTGAAAGATGCCCGGGTGTTTGCTCAGAACCTCCTGGAAAACGTCCATTTTAGGCTGACTGGTCTGTTTAGAAAGAAGCGGCATGTGAATAAAACATAAAATCTAAAATCAGAAGCCTTTGTTTCTGCAGGTAAACAAATGATCAGCGGTTCTAATCTGTGAAAGATTGATTGGTTGCAGCCTGCAGGATCCATAATCTGACGGCTACGGCACGATTTTGCAAGTTTAACAATCACATAAATGTTACCTTAAAACTGCCAACATACGAGAACATTTCTACTGAAAAATGTTCATGTTTAATTAGCAAGAAATTCACTAAATTAACAAGAGATCCCTGCCAGGATTAGGAAATGTTGGCAGCCTTTTAAAGATCTCCCATCTGGAGATAAAGGCTTTTTATTCTGTAGAAAATACACACTGCTGTTAGTGTTTGTAATTGCACTGAATTAGTAAATGATTCAAACAGTTAAACTCAGTTTTCTTTACTTTTATACATCAAACTGGACACTGTTGTTTATTTTGAGGTTAACTAATAGAGGATAATAGAATATCTTGTGATGTACAAAACTTTTACATTTTGAGGTTTATAAAACAAACCTGTCTTGTAAAGTAGTAAATTTGACATAGAGTAGAAAAATGTTTTTTGTTTTATTTATAGATCCAGCCATCCCATAATCCAAATGGGTTTACTGCTATTTTGTTTTTCACTGATGCGGAGATAGAAATTGTTTCACTTTATTAAACGTTTTATTAAAGCCGTCACATTTTGAACTCATCCTGAAAGTGGAACACAATCTTTAGTTATTAATAGCTTCAACAGAGAAATAAGAATGGACTATAATCCAGCTAAGCAGGTCAGAGCTCCGTAATCAGAAATCTATTATGAAACTTCAAACACATTTCATATTCCTTAAGTTTCAGACAACCCAAAATAAAAACTGAGCAGTCACAAAACAAGTAATTTGTTACTTACAGAGCCAATCTTGGCCAGCAGCGCCTGTTCCCCCTGACTGAACAGAGCTTTGCTTTGGATTGCTGCGATTGCCTCTGGGTGAAGCTGCCGCATGGCCTGCCATGCCAACCTGATGGAAAGACGCAAAATCAGCAGCGTGCTTAGAAAAGTCCATGAGGAAGAAAGAATAAAAACACAGAGCCAAACAAAGCTCTTACTTGGAGATGACGGGGTCGTACAGCAAAGCGTACCACCTCTCTTTAATTTCCCTCAAGGTGAAGCGGCAGCTGAACTTCACCCCCAGATGAACTGAAGTTAGATCACTAGTCTGGAAACAAGGGACGACACACAGACATAATGATGAAGTGTTTCACTCACCAGTGTCACATCATAACAGAAAATTACTAAAAAAACAATCATACAGGAGAGCTTATTAGTTCTGAACAAAGTTTTTTGCGCTCACCTGCAGCACAGCATTTATTAGCAGAAGGTCATCTGTGGGTTTCCAGCGTCCCAGATCTTTAGTCATATTTAAAGGCTGCTTGGTTTTCTTCACTCTTTTGGGCAGAGGTGAGGGGTTTAACATCACGGCGAGAGGCGGAGTGAGAGCAGTTCCTGATTTTGTCACCTTAAAAAAAAAGAAAAATAAAAATACTTCAGTATGTAAATTTATTTCATAGTTTTAATTATGCTCTCTCTCTTGACAATCTAAAATTTTGTACCCTTTTCTTTTCTATAGGTGAAGGTTCACTGCCCAAACAGCGAATAGGCTCCATGACAGGAGGCCCTTTGACTCGACTGGACGACTTCACCAGGCTGCTCTCCACCAGCTCATCATCAAACTTCTTTCTTTTTATTGACCTTTGGTTGCAGAAACATTAATGAGAAATAGAAACATTCTTTTTAAATGTAGCATGATAGCATCATTTCTGTGTAACGTAACAGTACCTGGATGAACTTCTCCTCTTGGGAACACCGACTCCAAACGCTTGCGTTGCTGTCCTTTTCACATCTTTCACACCAAGCGACTCTTCATCCTCCGACCGGCTCTGAACACCAGACGCCCCCACTGATGCGCCGACCCCTGGGTCACCAGCCTGCATCTCTTCATTCACTGAAGGAAGCATATTGGAAATCTGATGCAGCATTTCGGTAAATACACTGTACTGTACTGCAGATGAGAGGATATTCGGAGTTTTCCCAATTTTGTGCTGAGCATTATTTTATAGTTGTAACTGTTTTCAGAATGAAATCTTTGCTAATTTTTATATCTTGGTGATTTATCCTCTTAAAGATGTTCTGTTTCTACACTGCATTTTATTCTTAATTCATATCCCTTGATTTTACAGATTTTTGTTGTCAAATCAAATAGAAAATTATATGTCCCATTGTGTATAAAATGAGTTTATGGCATTTAAATATCACAACATTCTTTTTTTCATTGACATTTTCCACCTTGCACAAACTTCTTCCGAATCGGAGTTGTAGATTTTAAACAAAGATTTTTTAGACAGGTTTTACATTTTTAGACCAATTTTTAAAAATGTGATTTATTTATTTATTTTTAGACAAATGTTTAATTCCCATTTAAAATGTAAAATAAACCATTTATGGTTATTTTATCAGAAGGACATTTCTGCCCTCGCTCCTATTAAATACAATTAATCTACAGCTGCAAAACCAGTTGAACTTGTTTGGTTGATTTATTCATTTTGTTTCATTGGTACTGCTGTTTTATGAAAAGAGAAAAAAAATCACAATGTTGATTTTTTATATTAATTTTTGTAAACTTTTGTAACAAGAGAATGAGATACTTTATTGTGCATATCAAGGCCAGTTGAGTAATTTCTACATTTAGCACACATTTGTAGCTTGATGACCGAAAAGGGGTCAAAAAACAAAACAAAAAAACATCCCCTGTAGTGTCGTTTTATTACGGGTAATTCCTATTTATTTTTGGTCAAAGTGATTATTACCAGTGTAAAAGGAATAAAGATTCCCATCTAGCTCTGGAGCCCCGACTTTCAACTTATCCTACACGGTGAAGTAATATTACAAATACAGGTCGGATAAGAATATATTTTATATAATTTGAAATTCTATACAAAGGAGTACCACTGTTTACAGTTTTTACACTGCAAATTCATATTTTGCAGATGAATGTTCAAACTAAGAACTGAAAACTAGCGAAATAACAAGAGTAGAAATTGCATATAAGTTGAAGGTGTCTTTTGTGAACTTATAGTTAATAACTTTTTATTCACAATAATTAATTGACGAGATGTTTGTAGCTTTGTACTTCCTTTGTTTACATGCGATGCTAGTTTGACGCCTTTTTCAGTTTTATTTTTTTTTTTTTTCAAATGTGGCGTAAAGTTACACAATAACATAAAAAACCAGAATGTTAACCGAGGACAACATTTAACAACAGTCTGTTTGGCTACACAACAAAAACACCATAGTGGTTCTTTTTAACGGATCATGTTAGCTAAGCTAACACAGTCATCGTGCGGCAACTAGCGCTTCTTTCCAAGCTAGGAAGGCTAGCTCTGCTATCCTATCACTCACCTTTTATATGTAGCTCGGTGTCAGTCCCTTATAAATCCCAAGTTCAATTTATTCTTAATTAATTCTCTTTTTCAGAACTACCTTGAAACATTTAACGTCCAACTAGTTAGCATTAGCCGCTCGGCTACATTCATGTTTTCTTCCTGGTTTTCTATTTGGAGAAACGGTTTGGCAAACAGCCTTACGATGCACTACCGCCACCTTGCGGACCGGACCGAAACAGACCCGGGCTGCTTTATGGTTTCACAATACACATAATAAATGTTTGTGTAATTTGTTGTAAAATAATAAAAATATATGTATATATAAACATGAAAGTTATATTTGTTGTAAGTTGGCTAAATTTTGTTTCCAAATGGTTCGAAACCCTCTTTATTTTATTCCTCAAGATATTTTCCAGTGTTTTTACTCTTTTACTTAATTTTTTATTTTTAAGTAAAAAAATCACATTTTTGTACTTCTCCTTCTCAAAAACAAATTAAAGTAGTAGTAGAATTAAAGTACACAAAAAATATATTCTACATGAAAAGCATACATGAAAAATTGAAATAATTAGAACATGAGGGAATTAAAGAATAATAGAAAGGAAAATAGAAGTGAAATTGCATAGGACAAAACTCATGAAGAAATACAGGTTTAGCTTAAAAGACTTGAAAAAAACAAAAATAGGAGAAAGAGCAGTTATTTGCAAAAGTTTTAAAAATGACTTTGGAGAGTTAAAATGAAGAACAGTCTTGTTAAAAGATACTTATAATTACATACTCCCATGTGCCACAGTTAGTTTTTCAATGTGTTTTGTTATTTTACTGCAACGTCTCCTTATTTGAACAGGTTTTCAAGCGCCCATGTCTACGATTCATCACACAAAGCTGATTCAGCTGAATGTACTCATTTCTTGAGTACATTCCTGTTTTACTTTGTTCTCTCTATATTTGTATTGTTATAATCAAATTCTTCCTTCAATTGCGTTTGAAGGAAGGAAAATGTTCAAGTTGTACAGAAGAACGCTGCACTGATTGCAGGAAAACTTGGAGACAATAAATTAATAATTTCTTGAAGATTACCAGAGCAAACTGGAATGGCCAAAATCTATTGTCAAAGATCTGCAGAGATCCTTTTTTTATATATATATATACTTTTTGTACCCCACCAGGGAGTCTTTTGTGGGCTCTGGTGTCCCTTAATTTTTGAAAGTAGGCTGACATGCGGCAAATGTCGCCGGGTCCGGGAGTCGAACCTGCGACGAGGACTCAAGGCCTCTAAACATGGGTCGCGCTAACCACTACGCCACCACAGCACGCCCCTGCAGACATCATTTTAAGCAATGCCATTAAGCATAAAATTTTCAAGTCTGAGTAAAATATTGCCATAGCTATTTTTGTACTGTTTTACTGCATCAATGGAAGGAAGTACAGCTTTAGCATATATTGTTAAAGTATGCATATGTCACTTGGTTTTTACATAAAACCTTCAGATTCAAATAAAACATGTCAAATGTTTGGTTTAGACTTGGCGCAAACACTTTTTAAGATTCAAAAACAAAATCCCAAGTTTTTCATTTTGAAATAGGGCCATAAGCCATTTGAAAGAAGATTAAAATAAATATTCTGTGTGTAAACAAATAGTCTGTGGCATCATATTCCTGTATTTGTTGCAATTTCAGAAGACCATCAAAGTGTTTATTTAGCAGTAGCAGCCAAAAGATGGGGGCATTTTTTCCTCTCAGATGTCATTGCCACAGGAACATGTACCTGTTGTTGTAGTAGAAAGGGAAAGTCCATGTCTTGATCGAGATCCTCAAGATTTTTTTCTGGTCAGCGGTTGAACAGGCGGCTCTGGTTCCGTAGTATTTTTTTCCAATTAAACAAACATAAATTGTGTTCACAGTGCACTGATGAACATAAAATGTCAAAGACACAGGTATCAAGTTGTATAACTCTAGAAATGCGTCTTTGTAATGCTGCATGATATATAAGCTCTGCCTCCTAGTTCTCTTTGCTGACTACATAGTCATGTGATATTAGCATAATCTGTTTTTTTGATAATTGTTTCTGAAACTTCTCAGTGGAGCGTCAAACATTTTGCTGCAGAATTGACCCTTCTACCTGCATAATGACTAAGTAATCCTGCTCTGCCATCCACTGGTTTATAGGATGTGAAATTAGGTCTTGGTCAACAATCATTTCCCGTTTTTGAAATTGTCATTTTTTGTGGGGTGTTTTTGGTGTCTGATCCAGGGAGAGCTATAACACCCCAATCAATCCCTCGAGCCGCCACTAAACTTCAGGACATTTTAAAAAGTAAAATCTGAAAAGTGGCAAGAATCCATTTTCAGTCCCTGCTCACTGGTCCCCAAAACTAAAATCTAGAGTGAGAAATTGCTTTTACAAGTCACCAAATTGGTAAACAGATTCCCTCTATGTGTAATTTAATGCCAGTATAAATTGAGATGTTAGGTTGGTTCAAAAACATCCCTGAACAAGATGTAATTTTAAAAAATGATCACAGCACGTAGGTATGAGTAAAGTAAAAACTGAAGTTCTCTACAAGATTTCATCCCATAGAGCTCATCTTAATCCATTTTTCAAAAATAAACTGCAAACTACCAGGACATGACTGAAGACGGTAATAGGCTGGACAAGGAGCATGTGCATCAGAAAAGCAACTTATGGTAGCTCTGGAGGAGCTGCATGGATCTACAGATCAGGTGGAAGAATATGACAGGGTGGCTCTAAGGGTTGTCTAAGGGTAGAGAAAATGTCATGAAGATCTCCATTAAATATCTTCTGCAAAAATGTGAGAGAAAGTGATCTGGTCAGATGAGACCAAAATGTAACTTTTTGGCTTTCTTGCAGAACAACCAAAGACACAATGGCTTCAATCAAAGCAAATGCATCTATTAGAATGGCATAGTCAAAGTACACATATAAGTCTAAGGATCCACAATCTGTGGAAAGACTTAAAAAATGATGTTCACAGATGCTCTCCATCCAATCTGCTTGAACTAATTTGCGAAGAAGAATGCGTAAAAATTCACAAATGTGCAACATTTTAAACTTCTGATTCTCTAGAAGTTGAAAGCTGAAAGAGAAACAAGCAAAGACCTCCAGCTGAAATGCAGCACAGGACGGATCTGCACAGGTCCGTCCTCAATAAAGATGCTTGCCACATTTCTCCTACTTTTATTTGCAAAAAATATTGACAACCATGCAACATTTTACTTCCACTTCACATATAAGCACCAACTTGTCCTTCCTAGAAAATCCAGGTAAAATCTATTGAAATGTGTGAGATTCAAATGGATATTTTTGCAAGTTATTCATTTCACCATTAAGGTTGTGATGTTTTGGGAGCGTTTCCATGTCAAAATGCTGCTTTTACCCCTTTTTGCAGACATAAATGAATGGATGGATAGATACATAAATAAATCATGGACAGGACAGATTTAAAATTTTTAATTGACTTAAGCGTCAATTATTGATACGCATTTATTGACGTTTACTGTAGCAGCATCATATTGTGTCACACTGGAATAAATACAATGGTGAAATCCATAAGAATCTGCAGAATAATGCCACATCAGTAACTTGGACATTTAGATGACCTGACACTGTACTTCCTGTTACAGGACATTACATCTGTGAATTCAGTGACATCACACAGGTATGTTCTCAATAGCTGCCTTTTAAAACATTTTCCCTGACAAAACGTACTGGTCCCACTATGTTAATCATTACACCTGCACAGCTTTCTTACTGCACTACAATCAGCTCCAACGATTCAACACAAAATGTTCACATATTCAGGACACAGTAAATGTGCTTAATAGTGCAAGATTTCTAATTCATAGGTTTTACAAGATTAAAAAAAATAACAAATCCACTTAATTATAGCAAAGCTTGCATTCATTCGAAACTTGAACTGATCTAATGAGTCCAACATGAAATTCTCAAGATTTTTCTCTAGAAACAGTGCAGACAGGTAACTCATGTTTTCTCCGTCACATCTTTCTCAGCATTAAATGTGCCGTTAAGACTGCCGGGTTTTTTTCTCTCCATCGTTATGTGCTGGCCAGCAAGCGCCGGGCTGCAGATTAGGTGGGCTTTTCTCCCAACTGTGTCAAAGGTCGAAGACCCGCTTTGACATGAACCGCTGCGCCTGAGCAGCCTCGTGGTGCATGCGATAACGCTGCCCTGCCTGTTCTCTCCACCTCACACGGCCCGAGTAAAGGGCAGCCTGGGTGGCAGCGGGGGACAGCTCACGTTCACCCATCAGGATCAGAAGAGGAGTTCATCGTTCAACAAACTGCAGGTTGATGGCATTTTCAGGAACGAGGAGCGTCCGAGTCATGGGCTTCACAGAATTACCCTCAGCGTCTGGCTTCACCTCAAACTCTATCAGGATCTGACGAGAGCAGGAACACAACACAGCAACTCGAAATTAATACACAAATAAGTAAGAAAGACCTGGGCCGTTATGGGAAATCCCTCGGCCACATAATCCAGTTAATTTATAAGGAATGAGATTTGCTTAATTACTTTAGTCCTCTAATTGCAATTTGGGCTCTTATTCGTTTTGCCTAAACATTGAGTTAACAGCTAGTAAACGTCATTAGAAATATTAATGTCGTCAGAGACAACTCTCAGAAATAAACTCTGTAGAAAATAGCTGACAAGGTACTAATACAAAACTGTAAAATATTGCAACACCAACTGTTTCTGGAGCCACGACATTGATTAAAGGACTGAGGTGATATGAACCATTTTCCTGGTTTACTGTTTCCTGATTTGGTTCTCGATTCCCGATCTTTAATGTTGTACTTTTGGAACCAAAATCCCTGACTTCTGTATTGTCTGCCTCTCTCTCACTGATATGACAGAAAACCTGACTCAATGACAGTAATGGACTATGGCCATGGGGTGACACAGTAAAATAAAGATGCCTGTCTTCCCACATAAAAATAGGCAAAAAAAAATTAATACTTTATAATGTGAGCAAGAGAGAGTGTGACAACGCTAATTAAATGTTGCCTAAGAATGGAGCCTTGAGGTACTCCACATGTAATTTTTGTTTGCTTAGATATGCAACTACCAAGTGACCCAAAGTAGGCCCAGTCTTTCAAGTAAGAGTTGACCTAGTTTCAAGAGAAAATCTTTTCTCTGGAGCAGAAATAAGCTTAGCTAAAAGTGCAAAATAGGTTTTAAAGTCTTAATACAACATAAATTCAACTTCAAAATGAAGTGAGGCACCTTTAAGGCATCCAAATCACTTAATAGTTTCTGATTAAGTGACTAAACAGCTATTTTTAGCATGAAAAAGAAAACCAGATAAAGCTTTTTCTTAGCTTTTCCAACATTTAGCTGGTGCCTTTAAGGAAAAGACACCAGCTAGCTTCCTTGCTAATTCTGCTAGGAAGCAGAATCAGCAATTGTGTCATTATTAGGCAGCTAAAGAGACAAACCTTTATCTCAGATATACAGGTAAAAGCCAGTAAATTAGAATATTTTGAAAAACTTGATTTATTTCAGTAATTGCATTCAAAAGGTGTAACTTGTACATTATATTTATTCATTGCACACAGACTGATGCATTCAAATGTTTATTTCATTTAATTTTGATGATTTGAAGTGGCAACAAATGAAAATCCAAAATTCCGTGTGTCACAAAATTAGAATATTGTGTAAGGGTTAAATTTTGAAGACACCTGGTGCCACAAACTAATCAGCTGATTAACTCAAAACACCTGCAAAGGGCTTTAAATGGTCTCTCAGTCCAGTTCTGAAGCCTACACAAACATGGGGAAGACTTCAGATTTGAGAGCTGTCCAAAAGGCGACCATCGACACATTGCACAAGGAGGGAAAGACACAAAAGGTTATTGCTGAAGAGGCTGGCTGTTCTCAGAGCTCTGTGTCCAAACACATTAATAGAGAGGCAAAGGGAAGGAAAAACTGTGGTCAGAAAAAGTGTACAAGCGATAGGGATCGCCGCGCCCTAATCAAGATTGTGAAAAAAAACCCATTCAAAAATGTGGGGGAGATTCACAAGGAGTGGACAGCTGCTGGAGTCAGTGCTTCAAGATCCACCACCAAGAGACGCTTGAAAGACATGGGTTTCAACTGCCGCATACCTTGTGTCAAGCCACTGTTGACCAAGAAACAGCGTGAAAAGCGTCTCACCTGGGTCATGTTTTCTGACGAAAGCAAATTTTGCATTTCCTTTGGAAATCGAGGTCCCAGAGTCTGGAGGAAGACAGGAGAGGCACAGGATCCACGTTGCCTGAAGTCTAGTGTAAAGTTTCCACCATCAGTGATGGTTTGGGGTGCCATGTCATCTGCTGGTGTCGGTCCACTCTGTTTCCTGAGATCCAGGGTCAACGCAGCCGTCTACCAGCAAGTTTTAGAGCACTTCATGCTTCCTGCTGCTGACCTGCTCTATGGAGATGGAGATTTCAGGTTCCAACAGGACTTGGCGCCTGCACACAGCGCAAAATCTACCCGTGCCTGGTTTACGGACCATGGTATTTCTGTTCTAAATTGGCCAGCCAACTCCCCTGACCTTAGCCCCATAGAAAATCTGTGGGGTATTGTGAAAAGGAAGATGCAGAATGCCAGACCCAAAAACGCAGAAGAGTTGAAGGCCACTATCAGAGCAACCTGGGCTCTCATAACACCTGAGCAGTGCCAGAAACTCATCGACTCCATGCCACGCCGCATTAATGCAGTAATTGAGGCAAAAGGAGCTCCAACCAAGTATTGAGTATTGTACATGCTCATATTTTTCATTTTCATACTTTTCAGTTGGCCAACATTTCTAAAAAATCCCTTTTTTGTATTAGCCTTAAGTAATATTCTAATTTTGTGACACACGGAATTTTGGATTTTCATTTGTTGCCACTTCAAATCATCAAAATTAAATGAAATAAACATTTGAATGCATCAGTCTTTGTGCAATGAATAAATATAATGTACAAGTTACACCTTTTGAATGCAATTACTGTAATAAATCAAGTTTTTCAAAATATTCTAATTTACTGGCTTTTACCTGTAAATGTAGATGCAAGTTTGATAAGATTTCAGTTCAAATTTATCAAAACAAAATTGTAACACTGAATTTGTTAGCTGGTAGCAGCTTTAAAAGGAGTTACGATGCTCGTATACTTTAAAGCAGCATATTAGCACAGTTCATCTGTTCCCAGAAAATAGGTCAAGGGTAAAACCGAATCTTTACATCATATTTTACAGTTGTTACATTCAGTTAAACCTGCTGTTAGTTAGAAATTCATCTGATTAATGTCACATAGTTTCAGCCTTATGCTGTAATCCCTGTAAACTGAATACTGCACATTTCCCCTTAGATTCTTGTTAAATACCTTCATAAGATACAGAACTGATTGGTGAAGCTGTGCATTGCAAGTGAAGACTTTTCAGCAGGTCAAAGGGTCATACCAAGTCACCTGTTCTCAATGCCAGAAAAACAAAGGATTAAGTTAAGTTAACTTACCCGAGATAGAGCGAGGTAGAGCTCCAGTTCTGCAATCCGGCGACCTATGCAGCTGCGTTTTCCCACGCCAAAGGGAACTGAGGCGTAGGGGTGATGAGCCTCGTCTTTGTTAAACCAGCGATGGGGATGGAAATCATCTGGATTCTGAAACACAGTCGGGTCCCGGGATGTGGCAAACTGGCACAAAGTGATCAAGGTCTGTTGGAGAAGAAGTTCTAGTCAGATGTATAGTGAGACCATTCTAGATTTTTGAAAATGGATTTTTAGCTACATATATCTAGAAAGTTGCTTTGCCAGCATGTTGATATATGAACCATTAATATTAACAGAAATTACATCAAGATTCAGTAGATCATTCAGAGCATGACTAAACCAATGCTAGGCTACTTATCCTCCCAAAGCAACTGTAGCCACTGTTTTTTGTTTGACACAAGTAAGTCTTTCATCCCTGACATGAATGTCTTCAGTTCACAAGTTCAAAGGAATCAGAGTCCAGACACAGAAAAACAGATGAGGGAAAAGTCCCGTAATAACTGCTTTCATGCTGTTATTGTTTTTTAGAACAGAAACCCAAATTGGGAATGTGAAAAGTGGGTTTCCACTGAGAGGAACGGCCCGGCTCGGTGTGGTTCCGTACACTATTTTGTCTGTTTCCATTGTAAAAGCGGCCCATACAATTGACCAGTACCGCACTATTTCTGGGCTTCCTCCAGCTGCAAGTCCATAGGACAATGGTACGGCTAGGGTGGAGCTGCTGGCGTCAATCCATTTATTGGAAGACAGAAAAAAGTCACTGCTTGCAACAAGCCTGAGACATAATAATGCATTATGTTTGTCATTGGACTAATATGACGTCATATTGGGCATTTGGGCTTAACCCAGTCTGCTCAGCAAGAATCCAATTGGTGGTGAAAATACTGTCTTGACCATAAAATTTTACAACAGTGGAATCAAAGCATTAGTTATTACTTTTTTAAAAATCCCTGGACTCCCAGTGAAAGCTGTACATAAAAAAAAACCCTACACTTTTAAAGCAGGTTTTTCCTCTAAAAGACTTTCAAATGGATTGCAAAATGCAAAAATATTTGTGTTGCGGGACAGAAACTGAAGCTACATCAGGATGAGAAATTCCAGTCCTATCCTGCATGTTTTATGTCTTATAACCCCGCATGAACACACTTGATTCAAATGAATGGATCCCAAAAACATGGGGCAAAGCTTCATCTAAGACATGCAGGACCTTAGTCCAAAAGGAGGAAGACTGTCCACCTTTGATCTCGACTAGGGGTCTCATATCACAGTCAGTTTTAGATGTGCATCTGCTTCAACATAGTGGAACTGAATAGTCTGTCCATTATCAAGACTTTGTAAAGCTTAAAATGCCAAAGAGGTAATTCATCTTTTGGATTTGGTTGTGTTAGATCAGGAATGCATCAAAAAGTTTCAGGACTCTGGACCTCATGGACTAAAGTTGATCTAGATGGTGATCCAGTTTGTTTGACAACTAGAAGTATTTTCACATGTTGCTTTGACTCACATTTTTAGGAACGAGGTAGCCTCCCACCTCAATGTCTTTCTCTGAAATGACCCGCGCATTGGCAGGAATAACTGGGTATAGCCTGGAAAAAAATAAAATGTCAGACAGAGTGAAACATGTAAACGGCAGATAAATCAATATAACCGAGTTATACCTGAGGACTTCCTTCACTGTGGCCTTCATGAGGGGCAAACGGGCCACGTCTGTGTTGTCTGGTATCCTTCGACCCTCCAGTACGGTCAACACCTCCTCCCTGAGTACATCCTGGATCTCTGGGTGACGGGAGAGCTCGTACAGAGTCCAGGACATAGTGCTGGAGATCTGAGGCAAAAACCAACAGGACTGCTTTAACCCACTTCTGGACTCTGAGCCAAGTAAAATCCGCCAGGAGAAAAAAAAAAAACTCTGTCTTACTGTGTCGACTCCAGCCAGAAGCAGCTCTGTGACATTGCTGTAGACAGTCTTCATCGGCAGCCCCGTCTGTGAGAGGAAGTAGGTGAGATAACGGCCCTCGACTTTCTCCCCTTTGGCAATCTTGTTGGCTTCGGCCAACAAGCGCTGGTCGATGTGACCTTTGGCTGTAAAAGGAGATCAAAGGCCAATAAGGCAAGGATGTTGCAGATCTATTCAAGTCTTGATGGTAAGCCATATAAAGTTATCCTGAGAACACGCTTAACCTTCAGGGCAGAGGAGCTTGCAGTGCGTGAGGGTTAAAGACTTTAATCTGTCAATTCTCGATCGAGGCTGATTATTTTAAACATGTTTGATGCCTCAGCTTCTCATAAGTCCTGTGCAAGTCTTCAACGACCAATGGGAGATCAGAAGAAAAGTACATTCAACACGCTGTACTTATTTATTCGCTTATGTTTAGATGTTGCCCTTCAATCTGGAGCTCATCTAGATCCTTCTTTAAAATATCCTCAAGAATCAGTTCAAGCCTCTTTGCGTGCCGATTGTTTTAAAGAAATATTTAAGATACGTTGTTCTGGTTTGTGGCTCTGTTTGCTTCGCCTACCAAATTCAAACATATAGTCCCAGCAGTCGCAGAAGGTTTTCCAGGGTTTAGGGTATAGCTGGTGCAGCCAGCTGGGCATGGCCATGGTGAGGAGAGTCATCACAAACATGGTGTTGATGGACTTGATGAAGCGCTCCGTTTCCTCAGGAATAACTGGGTCCAGGCATCCGATTCTGGACTCAAACAGCACAGAGGAGATACCTGAGAAAAAAAGAAGACAATAGAGGAGGTGAAGAAAATAATTAACTCCATAACAGCTACGTTTTTGGGGTCTTGTAGGAAATATTTTAATTTTAATGCCATGCGAGACAGCGAGAGGCTATTTTGGTTATCCAGGTTGGTTTTTGTGGATTTGCTCCTCAGACAACGCGGTGCCTTACCCTCGAGGCCAAAGCGGTAGAACTCGCTGGTGATGTCAGTTACGAGGCCTTGGGAAGACCGGCAAAGGCGAAGTTTGGTAATCAGATCGCTGACGACGTTGTTCAGGGTCTGGTCGTAAACTTCCACAGCCTTCGGTCGCAGCATGTGCTTCCCCAAGAGACTTCTCACTTCCTGCCACTCCTCTCCCTCGCTGTGGGCATAAATAGTGATGTTACTAATAACCAATGGACTAAATCCAAGTCATCATGTGGGTCATGCATCAAACGTATGGGCAAGTAACATGGAGCCGTTGTGCCATCCATTGAATATTTTCTCTATGGATCATTTTCACATTTCTGGCCTCTAAAAATAGAGGCCTTTTTTTAATGGTTGCTGAGATTTAACATCACTAACTGTTGAACCATGTAACATTTTTAGATCGACCACCTATGTCTGAACAGCTTATTTTTTCACTAACTGGCTGCTCTTTTCTTGTAGCCAGTCATTGAACTGGAATCATTGGCGTTTATGGAGGCAGCAACACTTACGCAGTCAAAAGTCCAAAGTTATGTCCTCTCAGCTTCCTGTAGTCCTTCCAGGATGAAAGGTTCGATCTCATTGGGTGCTGGCCCTCCTGCCTCAGGACCTGCTCTATGAGGGCCGGATCTGCTACGTGGACCGTCAGGATGGGGCCAAAGCTCGCCTTCCACACGGGCCCATAGCGCTGCACTCCTTCCAGCTGGGAAAGAGACAGAGAAGCTTATGAAAACCCTGCAGGCTACGAGATAACTGGCTTCGTTTCTTCATCCGCTCTCTTTTGATTTGCAGTCTCTGTTGGATTAAAGCAGAACAGAAAATGGGATGCCTGGAGGGCTTTGGTGGGAAAAAAAAAAAAAAAATTGGGCTAAAATGAAATAGTTTGCATTAAAAATGCATGGCGTCTTAGGCATAATTCTGAATGAACAGATGGGGGTTGAAATATTGAGCTTACACACACAAATACTGAAACATACACTGAATATATCTTGGATTATGACATTACAGAAAAAAATTGTATTTCTCTGCTCTGAATAAAATGCTCTTAAGCATCCAGGGTTGCGAATAAAGGGGGATCAGAGGGGAGAGTGGCACCCTCTATAAATTTGGTCAGCCTTGTGCACAAACAGTCCAATATGCAAAGTTATTTTTATGAATAAACAATATAATCAATTTATCTATAGCTATGTCTGTCAGCAGCCGAGTTGCGTCACCTTTTCAGCATTTTCTGGACACTCCCCTGAGTTGGTCAACAACCTTTTATTTCTTACCTTCTCATGAAAACTGACTGCAAACTAAATCAGAACTCGTGCAGTATGACAAAACAAAGACAACGTTTTGGTCAGTGAATAAAAACAATGTTAAAAGAAACACTGTGTGGAAAGAACTATCTGTCTAACCAGCAGGAAGTAAATGATAGTTTGAGTCCATCCCTATACATGTACTTTAATTGGATCACTTCTAGTTGATTTTAAAAAGGTAAGCTGTAAAATGCCTTTACTTTCTGCAAGATGCCTTTAGAGTCAGTATATTCCTTCCTGTTCTAGACCCAGTGATGGCTGAGATGGATGCTTGTCAAACTGCTGTGAGGTGATGGGGGATACAAGCACTACACCCATTAAACAATGACTTCTTAAAGGGTGAAGTTTTGTTTGCAGTGCAGTTGTTTGCAACACTTGGAAAATGAGATGGACTGTGCAATGAAATGTCTGGTAAGAAAGAGAAAATAACAAAGTGTGCCCATCCAGTCTGATAGAGTTTGTGACATTCCTGGAACCTTTTAAGGTTTTCTTTTAACAATTTCTCTTGTGAAACATCACTATCGTTTTGCCTATGGGTACCACGGACTGTGAGAGGAGTTTTTCCAAGAAATTTTCTTTTAAAAAAATAAAATCACCTGCTTTCATCTCAGCTCTAGCTAACTTTAGCATAGCGAAGCAGTGTGCCAAAGCAACAGGAATGAATGAATATTTGCAGGATGAAACTGTTTAGCTGCACAGAAAGAAAGCCATGGCTGAAATTTGTCATGTACCTAAAATGTCTTTGATTTCTTGGAAAAAAATTATACATTAAAAAAAAACTTAAAAGCATTTTTGTGGATATTCTATTGGCTCCATTTACATCTTGGTGAGCAAAGCTACATTCTTTGCCTCTTCTTTGACCCCCATGTGAAAATCTCCAGATTCACAGGTGAAGCCTGTTGTGTAGCACCAGGAAGACTAGGACAACAAAAAGCACTATAACAAAATATTTCTGAGGATGGTTAATTACATAACATTTGGTGTCTGCTTCACAGCTTCCAATTTGGGGTTAAATTAAAGGATAATTGTGAATTTTTGTTAAGAAAGGTTTGTTGCATTTTATTATTTCAAGTTCAAACTCCAAAATACTCAAACTGGTCAATCCCTATTTGAGTTATTCTACACCAGAGGATGCAAGGTCCAATCCTTAAAGAGCTACTTTTAGAGGCATCCCTGCTCCAACACACCTGCATCAAATGGCTGAACTCCCTTATCAGCAGCCATTAATCTTATTCAGGTGTGTTGGAGAAGCCTTCAGGACTGGTTTAAGTTAAACAGAGATCCTTCTAAACACATTTTAAGATTCAAGAAATATATACATAGTAAGACAGTGTTGTCAAACTCCAGTCCTCAAGGGCTGGTGTCCTACAGTTTTTAGATGTGCCACAGGTACAAAACACTGGAATGAAATGGCTTAATTACCTCCTCCTTGTGTAGATCAGTTCTCCACAGCTTTGCTAATGACCTAATTATTTTATTCAGGTGTGGAGCAGCAGAGGCACGTCTAGAAGTTGCAGGACTGCGGCCCTCCAGGACTGGAGTTTGAGACCCCTGTAGTAAGCAGCTGATCAAGCTGCAGAGTCATTAACAGTCTTATGTCAGGATTTAACGGTTTCCTTTGAAAATGAATGTCAAAGAAATGCTGTTTTGTTTGGAGCCAGATTCGTCTCCATCATTGTTTCTGACCTTCACGCCTGAATAAAATGACAATTACCAGTCAATTATCTAATATTCAAATCATTAAAATGCAGAATATAAACCCAGAGTGTGTTGGGAAGGATTGAGGGCGCAGAAGGAGGGACTCTCCCAGGGCACCATTAAAGCAAGCACCGCCACTGACTAAAATGTGCTGCCAGAAAGAAAAAAAACCCCTGCAGGGATAAACGGTGAGCTGAAGATGGGTCCCCCCCTCGGAGCGCCCAGCCCTCCCGGCACCTTTTCAGCCTCACCTCCTTACCTGTAACTCATGCAGCCGGGACAGACCCCCCCTGGCAAACAGGTCCCAGGCGAAGCTGGCGGCCGTCGGTCCGGGCATGTCGTCCAGGGTCCTCACCGCCTGCTGGTCGCTCCCCAGCGGAGGCGCTGCTGCGCTCTCGGCCCACCTCTCCATCCACTTGACCAGGGGGAAGGCGTTGCGGACGGACAGTCGAAGCGCTTGCTGCACCATCCTCCTCACAAAGATCATGGAGCGCTGGTGTCTGTTTGCGGATCCCTTGGGTGTCGATGCTCATTTTGTTTTCCCGGCTGCAGGCTGTATTTATAACGCACAAGGTGCTTCTGGAACCCAGTCAGAAAAAGATGTAAATTTTCTTATTATAGACCAATCATGGGTGTGAAGGCTGGTCTGGTCCCGCCCCGCCTGGATTGAGACTGCTGCTGGGGGAAGGAGGTGTGTCCAATCAGAGGGCTTAAGTCAGACCAGCCCAGAAACAGCACACGTGGATAACCTGGATAAATAATGCATGACTTCTGTAATCGCCCAGGCTTATCTCTACCCTTGGGAGACACTTTGTTCTCCAATATTCCTAAAAATTGACACTTTTCTGGCGACCCACCCTCCTTCCAAGGCCACTGTTAGGGCAAACTGTCTTAAGGTGGAAATCAGGTGGATTTCTCTCCAAATTGTTAACTGGATAAATATAAATTCTGCAAAACCCAGTGTCTAAAACAACAGAGATGAAATAGGTTGCTTGACCAACCGGAGCTGGTTTTGCTTGATGAACTAATCTGCAGCCTTCTGTGGCGCTGAATCACTGAGTTTCCTGGTGAGGGAGACAATCTTGACCTGAATTCATTTGCACTGGAATTTGCCCAAAGTGCACACAATGCGTGGTGATGGTGAAGTAACTGTCCCCGGGGTCCTGTAGTCAGAATCTGCTCTGACATCTGATTCACCAGAAATCTTAGATCACCCAGTTTCAGAGAAACGCAGTGCGCTGACTGTCAGATTCGGGAGTGATAAAGTCACGCGGAACATGATGAGAGCGTGAGGCTGTGGAGGCGACATCTGCACCCTTCATGGGATGACGGTTGCAGCTTGGCACCGATCTGTGTAGGATACATGAAGTCAAATTTTTCACATCCCTTTACTTCTGCTAGTCTTTATTATCCTCCAGCTGGTAAAATTCTTGTCTAATTCCCACCCAAATCTGAAAAATGTTAACTTATTTTTTTATTTTGCTGGTCTCTGCTCAGTTTACTGATTGAGCTGCTGTGCTCTACCTGACTGGATGTCGAAAGATAAAGTCAACTGTAATTTGTATGTAAACACAAAATCCAGCAGGAAAGTGGGCAGGAGATTAAATGCTTAGCGGTGCATTTCCTTACTATTGAGCTACCTTAGAATCCAATAACATAAAAATAATAATAAAACATATAAATTTTTTATGCAGGACTTTAGTAAAATAGAACAACTGAAGTATAAAAGCGAGAGCAGTAGTAAGCAATGGGACTTTAAAAACAAGTTTCATGAACTAAACTTCCAACAATTTTTTTTCATCAGGGTCATTTCCACCCAGTTAGACAGAAGAAGCTCGGACAGTGAGAGCGTCCGGCTGCATGGAGTTCATTCGCCGTTATTTGAGCTGATGACTCTGATGACTCTCAGGCCATGCTGGATGCTAATGTGGATGTCGAGGCTGAAACAAGTGGTAATGAGGATAATTATAGTCTTTAGAACTTGAACTGCAGGACATTTGTTTCTATTGCTTATTGAAGCTTTTCATTTGATTGATCTCTATTCTGCTGGTATCTCTGCAGTCATACAGGTGACAGACAGATACAGTGCATCGTATATTCAGCTCTCCACAAAGTGCATGAAATTCAGGAGGAGATTATTTTGTAACTTGGTCATAACATTGAGGTACTATGCTCTAAATGTTAACTTGTTCAGCTGCTAGAACCCATCTATGCTGTAATTAATTAAAATCCCTCTGACCGTGTTTCAGTGGCTGGGTGACTGGACATCATGGGTCGTATGTTTGCATACGAGCTACAAACACTAAAAAATTTAAATGTTTGTAATTTCATGCACCAGTCATACTTTTCACTGATCCATTTTCCTTCTTAACAAATAAATTTAGATAAAACAGCCAAACATTAAAAATCTGACTTTGGTGTTTTGGTTAACAGGGATCAACATAACTTTGATTATTTCTCAAGCTGATGTGGTAAAAGCTCTTTTAAATCTGTAATTAAACCACAAAAACTCTTCCACGGAGGCCATTTTTGCCCGGTCTCTCTTTACTTGTTGTTGAGCCATGAACTCTGACCTTAACTGAGGCAAGTGACATCTGCAGATGTAGTCTTGGTTGTTTTTACATCTTCTAGATGAATGCAGACCATCAATGCACTCTTGGAGTAATTTTAGTAGGCTGACCAGTGCTGGGAATGTTTCCCGCTGCTCCATGTTCTCTCTATTTGTGGACGATGGCTCTAACTGTGGATGCCAAAGACTCAGAGTAGGGCCTCATTTGTTGCATTTTGTTCCTCCTTTGGACATCCCTACATTAAATTAATAGATTTGCAGTATTTTCCAGACTATAGAGCGCACCTTACTATAAGCCGCACCCACAAAGTTTTTTTTGTTTTTTTTTTTTTTGAAAACTGGAAACATACATATATAAGCCGCACCGGGCTATAAGCTGCATGGTTCAAAGCGTGGGGAAAAAAGTAGCAGGATATAGTCTGAAAAATACGGTAACTGTTATTACATCTGATTACAGATAGAGTACGCTCAGATTAAATTTACTGAAATCTATTCTGATGCCCTGGAACATTAAAATTAGATAAATTAATACATTGTTTTTCATTGGAAGCACCAAGAAGGACTGACACATTTATAGAAAGCATTCAAAAGATCGCTCGTGCATATTTGCCAGTGGATGTACATAATCCTTAGTATATGGGTGACTGGGTTAGCATAAGAGCAGCTGGAGATCCTCGGCTTGCGTCCAATGCAGCACTAAGATGTTGTGTCAGCTGGCATCCCATCATAAGCTTGCTGTTTGGTGCCATAAATCTAAATTACTAAAAGAGGTTTATGTTGTCGCACTGCTTTGATGTTTTTTTTTTTGTGGAATCACTTTGAGATGTAAAATGTATGACAGTATAATCCTGCTCTGAGCTACCTGTCCCCCAGTTCTTGGCTTTAGCTCTAGTGATGGACAAAATATGCTGCAGTCGTTAAGGATGTACATGTAAATGAGCTGCATCAAGCAGGAAGAAGCACATTTTAAAGCTTTAAAGCTTAGTGGAAGAGGCCATTTTAAAAATCATGGCGTTCTTCTTAAATAATGACTTGCAGTAACTGTAATCTGCTCATGTGGACCTTTGTCCTGTGAAGTTTGAACTCCACCATGAATGGACAGGATGACTGAAAGAGTCAACGTGTTTTTTTTCTTCTGCATACTGTGATGTTTAATTGTGTTTAAAGTTATAGCTACAATTTTAAAGTTGAACTCAACATGCTTAAAGTTTCTGTTAGGAAGATTACAACTTTTCTGTGTTTGCGGTCACTCTGCAGAACGTGAGGAAACGCAACGTTTGCTGCGTCTGCTTTTTTCCTAATAAATTCGACGTTTTACAGTATGACCTAAAAATGCAGAAAGATTTCGCTTTCCTGTGAATCTCTGAACTGATATTTATTTATATAACCACTGTTTCTGAGAAACGCTTCACATCTGCGCATGGAGTCAATTATCCTCTGGTACCTGTGAGCAGGTTTTCCAGTCCAGAACAATTGGAACAGATTCCACATTTCCTCTAATCTTCTTGGTTTTGCCTGAGAAACTGCCTGTTTAATGTCATCCCCACAAATCTTCTCTGTTTCATTAATGTCTGGGTTTGCCTATAAAGTTAATCTCGTTGGTCTGGAACCAATACTTGCTTACTGGCGTGTTAAGGGTTGTTATTTTGTTGGAAAAACACATTTTGAGGGCATTTCCTCTGTGATAAAACTCAACACAACCTCTTCAACTATTTGAATGTATTTAAACTGATCCACAATCTTTTGTATGCAACAAAGAGGTCCAACATCTTAGCATAAAATGGACTCCCATACCATGATGCCTGAGCCACCATGCATAACAGTGTGCTGTGGTGTTTGAGGGCTTTTGGACAAACTGTCAATGTTTTTTTCCCCAGTTCATAAAAATGTTGCACCAGTTTCCTATTGGTCAGGAAACCTGTTGTTTAGCAAAATGCAACCTCTTCAGCAGGTTTCCTTTTTTTCACACAGGCATACTCTAGCTAACTTTAGACTTTCTCACCCATTGGACACCAGCTGAGTCTTTGCCACTTACTTCCACTCAAAATAGTCGTTCTCTGGATTTTTTTTTTTTTTTTTTACCTCTTTCTGGTTTTGGTTCCGTGTTTTAAATCACTTGAGATAATTTTCTCCACATGTTTTGCCCTTCAAAGTTGCGGGACTCCGGCTCCGGAGGACAGCAGTTTGAGACCGCTGGTTGGTTGCCTTGGTCTGTAGATAAAGGCCACCTGTTTGTTCACAACATGAGCGACCTGACCTCGATGATTGAATGCACATTTCAATTCATGACTCAGTGACACAGAATCGGCAGAATGCATGTGATCACTTGTTTTTTTTTAACTCTACACCCTAAGTAGTAAGGTATTAGTCATGTAAAAATATGACATGAAACAGTGATTGGTGTAGTTAGTGATTTAAAAAAAAAGATATATTGTCGGATGAATGATGCGACTGGCAGGCAGGACTGTTTGTACTTTGGTTCACTTTTATAAAGACTTCACTCTTTTGGTCGAGCAACAATCGAGGTTACATCAGTTGTGCTTACCATGCATGTTGTAATTTCTTGTCAGGCTTTCAGAGGGAGAAAGCGCATTAATTTCAATCACTGTTCAATCCATAGCATAGTGAAAAAAAAACCCATTAAGATTTGCAAACATGGATTACAGAAATTTTATGATGAAATTAAGTTAGATTTTCTTAGAGTTATATTATAGACAGTAGTATCGATGCAGAGTTGCATGCAGCTTCTACAGCACTGAATGATGGCTGCAGAAGTGACTCCTTGCATGTCTGACCTCAATGTTTGAAGTACCTGACCTTGAAACACGTGAATCTGCCTAACCTTTTATGCAAGCTGCTGCGGAGTTGTGGGGGATAAGTGTGCAGCGTGTGCCAGAAATCACACCTGCAGCGTTACATTATGTATAGACGTGAGACAAAAATGCGTGAGACTTTTGCATTGAACCTGCATAAAGATACCTACGCATGCATAGCTATCTCAGAGAATAGGAGATAAATGGTGACCTCTGAAATTGCTTCAGCAGATAAACAACTTTTTAGAACAAGATCTTCGAATGTTTGACTTGTTCTGGTCTTACACAACTCAAACTGCAAACAAATCAAACCTGAGAGTATTGTCCTGGAGATCTAAAACTGCCTGACTCATGAAGGTGCACAACCAGGTGGAGATAAAGAGTTCAAGTTGACCAACTGTTAGTAAAAACAACTCTCCCATTAAAACATAAAGACAGATTTCTTTCCAATAATGACCATAATGTGTCCTGCTAAAGCTTTCCTTCTTTGTTATAACAGTAAGCTTTACTCTGACACCCATACAAACATCATACAGACCAAGAAAGACCAGATCAAGGAGAAATATGTGGAAAGATTTAAAAGTGTTTTCCTGGTCCATTGTGTCATTTTATAGCACAATCAAGTAACTATTTTACTTTCAGTTGTTATAAAAATGCTGTATATGCCAAATATGACTTAAAAGACATTTGACTTTGTAAATTGAAACCTTGAAATTGGGTCTCTGTCTCTTTAAAAACGCCTACTTTTTCTGAAACGCTGCCTTCAGTAAGTCATCACAACATGGCTCCTTTATTATTTTACCCTTTAACAGCATTTTGACCAGCGTTGCACTGAGATGTAGCTTCTATAACGAGTCCAGACGATGCTCAGTTCCACCAGCTGTTTGCTAATTGCTGCTGGCCAGTCTGAAGGAGCTGAGTGGGGGAGTAGTGGAAGGAAGGGCGCTTTGTTCGAAAGCTTGAAAACTGCAGCTCTGAGGAGGAACTGTGTCTTAAAGGCGGAGCTAAGTCCAACCCGGCGTTTTGCACAGTTCAGTGGTTGGCATGGAGACTAAAGGATTTCTCAAACATGCATGAAAAAATCAAGGCAACACTCCAGGTATGTTTTTGATGAGGGAATAATGTGATGCAAAAAGCCAATTTTACACTTTACTGCCCCTTTAAAGCAGGGTTAAGCTATAAATCAACATCCTAAACACATCACTGGTCATTGTCTGAAGATGGAAAAACTGACGTGACTAGAAACTCACTCATCCACCTAAACTACAGCAGCCAAGAAGCCCACTGTATCTCTAGAGGATGTGCAGAAGTCCTCGGCTCAGGTGGGTAAATCTGTTGACAGAACAACAATTTCTTTGCACATTTCTCAAAGTAATGCAGGGGAAACAGCATGGAAGAAGGTTCCCTAGTCAGCTCAGACCAGAGCCGATCTTCTGCCATACGTGGAAAACGCTGAATGAGGAGAAGAACTAACACTGCACCCTGAACACACCACACCAATTATTAAGATGTCTAATAATGAATGGAGCTAAGAACAGGACAACTCTGGTATAAACAAACAATAAAAAAAACAGAGGCTGCAAAAGACATGTCCATCAGTAAAATGCGCTGAAATTAATGGTTTTGATCAAAGCATATTCATTTGTTAGAACGGCCCAGTCAAAGCCCAGACCTATTTTCAATTGAGAATCTGTAGCAGGGCCTATAATTCCTGGTTCACAGATGGTCTCTATCCAAAGTAAGTGAGACTGAGCTGTTTTACAATGAAAAACTGGCGAAGCTTCAGTCTCTGGATGTGTCAGGCTGTTAGACATACAGTAGACCCTAAAACACTTGCAACTGACTCAGGCAGAATGAATTCAAATACACGACTTTGCGTTGGTCTGTCACATAAAATCCAAATAACACACATTGAACTTTGTGGTTGCAGCTGAAGAAAATGTGCAAAAGTTCAGGTTTTTTTCTTTCTTTTTTTCATTTCTTGAAAGTAACACAAAATAGTTTGTAGGCACGTAAAAACCTGAATAAATCTGATATTTTAATTCACCTGCAAATAAAATGGCGTCTTTAGTACTGATTATAAGAAACATGAATACTCTTCCATAATGGCTTTATTGTGCTGGGGTACATTGATGCAGTGGTGTTGTAGGCCATGCTTCAGGGTGCGGCAGAGGTATTTCCCCCATGCTGTATTGGCGGCGTGCCCAGGGGTGGGGGCTGAGGGGAGGTCTGCTTTACTCTCAGGCTAGTGTGTTAAAGTTCATGTCTGCAGTCTGCATGCCTGAGTGTCAAGAGAAGAGTATCTTTGTACACACAGAGATGTGTGTCTGTGCTCCCAGGTGCACATGAATGTCCATTTGTCTCTTTTTTTCTCACTCTGCAGGCTCGTCCTGAGGGGAGCTACGTAGGATCTCCCGTTGCACCTCCTCTGCCGCTGCAGCAGAGTTTGGGTTGCACTGAGACAATCGTGCATTAGATCAGTGGTTTTAATTAATTAATTATTTTTTTTAGTTAATTTATGTGTCTCTTAACAGTCCTGTTGTAGAACATAATGTTTTACAACGTCACAGATGGTGACTTATCTAATCTCTCGATTAAGCTTCACACACCTACACAGATCTATGCCTACAGGAGGTTTTCTGCTGTCAGCGAGCAACAAACACGTTGGAATGACACATCTGGAGGGGCCTGGTTTTTGCCTCCAGTCTTGCTCCATTAGGCAGGAACTCCCCCGGAAACCAGAGCTCCCGACATCACTGATGTCCTTTGGCTCTGATGTCAACCCCTGGTACGCCAACGTCAGATGATGACAGAACCTTATTTTGGAAAGTTTAGGATGGAGGGAGAATAGGAGAAACCAGAGTGAGAACCAGATGTAGGATGAAAACAAATTTGCTTGTTTGGGTTTAGAGAAAGAGGGGACTGGATTTATAATGAATCGCTTCTCTTCGTCTGAGATGGTGGACAGGTGACATGGAGCGCTAATTTGGTTTCTTAATTCAAGGCACCAATACTGATTGGTTGGAGTCAGAAAATCACCTCGACTCACCTTCAAGTGAACCTGATGACAATCTCACCTCAAGGCTGGAAATGAACAGTTTTTAGGTTCATGTATGTCTCAAATTAAATCTGTCAGACATTGTTTAGATTACATTTGTTGGTTTGCAGGTTTTTGCAGTTTGAATTAACACCAACTTCCACATTTATTGTTGAACGTTTCTAAAAAGTTATATAATAAATTTCTACGTCATTGCATTAAAAAAACGTAGCAATGTAAATTATGGTAAGCTGTTTGTGTTTTATTTGTACCTTAAAAAGAGACAGGGTGACTATAACTTTTGGGAGAAATTCTCCTATTGACTTTGATTTTCCACGGTCATGCTTAACAATCTATAATGACTTGTTTGTCATAAAATCCACATTTAATTAATTTAAGTCAATGTACCAAAGTTTTCTCTACTTAAAGACAACCAACCAAACTTTCATACAATTCAATATTTCTTCTGGAAGTAATATTACCATTTTGGAGCGGTCTATAGATTCCAGACTGGAAACAAACAAAAAGCTGGTCAGCAATTAAAAGAACAGTTTGATTGAAATAATGACACACAATTTTTCTATTTATTAAAAGAAATTAAATAAACTGCACAAAAATAGCTAAATTATTATTTTTTTATAATATTTACGACCTTTTTATTTTGTTTCATTGTGTTTTGAGTGATTCCTGTCTCATTTCCTAAAAACTTTACATTTAAATCTATCAAGGGTATGAATAGTTTTGGACAGGAAATAGCTCACCTAAACTTGCCTTTTGATTTAAAGCCTGATCAATAACTAAAAATGTCGCAAGTGAAGGTGATCTCATGATATCTCATTTACTTTAAAGTCCAGACTAAGGCATTTATAATCGTACAAATTAGTCACTAACTTGACTCCTCCTGCTTGTTGTATTGAAGTCTCTGCAGAATTTGTCAGCCACACCGCCCAGGGAACGGTGATGCAGTAGTTTACTTCTCTAGTTTTATTTTTTTTTAAATTACAGTCTAATTTTATTCACATGCTGTTTTTTTATGTATTGTGGCTGATTTTACTGATCTAACAAAGAGCTGTTCAAATATTATAATGACACTGACGTCATAAAAGTGACTGTATTGGCTGCTGCAGCTCCTGCTCTACCTGTTGTTACCTGGTAACATGAGGACAAATTGGGGCTGAAACACTAAATTTTAGTTCATTTAAAGCAAGCCACACTGAAATATGTTTCTAGCCAAATTATCAACGAGTCGTACCAAAACAGAGAGTAAATGTGCTAAAGTTAAGTCGTTTGTTTGTCTGTGTAAAATACCTCAAGCTCAACCAGACTGGATGGAAAGTGTTTGTAGACATTAATTTCAAAAGTTTGAACAAATTCTCAACTAGATTTAGGTCAGTTTAACAAATGATCATGCTGTGTTAGTTTCCTAAATCTCACTTGTGTTTTTCAAGGAGAAAAAACTTCCACAGGACTCCTGTATAAAAACATACAAAACAAATGTTGTTATTCTACAGTTTGCAGCATTTTCTTACAGGAGCAACCAGCCTAAGTTTTCCTCAACAACAAACAAACTACGAAGAGGCTTTTTAAACTACAGACCAACTTTTAAAGAAAATGTATCTGTGAGGATTTGAGTTTTTCAGTGTGTTTATTTTAGGTTCCTGTGTCTTTTGAGTCTCCGTGTTGTCATGTCTACCCCTTGATTGTTCCCAGGTGTGTCTCGTTCCCTGATTACACTTTTTCTTAATGTCTTATTTAATGTCACCTGTGTTGCATGTTCTTTGTCGGGTCCTCGTCTCGTTTGGCGCCTTGTCTGCTGTCGATTCTGTCTTGTTCCTGTCGTGTCTTGGTTTTTGTTACCAGTGCTACCAGTGGTGAGCCTTAGCCTTTCCGCTCAAACTGTGCTGCCTGGACTTTGAGGTTATTTGTGCATTCTTCACCGTCATCATTTCTCTCAGCAACTGGGTCCACTGCGTCTGCCTCACCACCTCACACCGCAGTTTCATGACAGTATCCGCAATAAGAGTTCATCAAGTCAACACAAATGGTATATAACACTTTTGCACCAATTTAAAGCATGAATTCACTTAAATTTCTAATTAAGCAAAATAAGTCTTTACAGGAAAACAAATATTTTAAATATAAACTACATTAACTTGGCTCACACACGTTTTTTGATCTAACTCCATCTTATTGTCTTATATTGTCTCGTTTAGGGTTATTCCTCCAGTTTAAAGTCTCTTGTGGACTCAAACATTTATTTATCCAGAATTAGCTCCATCCATCTTACCATCAGCTCCAACCACCTTCACTGTCTCCACTGAAGAATGGCATCCCCACAGCATGATGCCTCCACTGCCATGTTTCACCTTGGGGATAGTGTTCAATGTGAAGTGGATTGTTTGCTTTCTCCAAAGTATTGCGCAGCACGATGGCAGAAAAGTTAAATTGGTTAAAACAGTAAAATTTGTGAACTGCATTTTTCCTTTCCATTCTCTTTATGCTCTATGAGTGCATGCTATTCACTATTTTGTATCATTTTACCCAGTACAATATACTTCTTCCCAACATTTGTGCTTTTTGCAAACCATTTCTGCTCTTTTACGTGCGTACGGTTGAAACCAGTCAGATAAATTAAGTTAAATTGACCATTTGCCAAACGCCCAACAGTGTTTTGAGAGCACACAGGATACGAAGATGTGGAAATGAAGACAAAAAGGGACAAAAAGAGCAATGAAATGTCTAAATAAAGACTTTTACTGGTACATATGTGGTAATTCATGAAGACTGTGTAGTTAAGAAAAATAACACTTTCATGTACTGGATGTAAAATAGGTGTTTAAGGTGTGGAAATAGACATCTGTTGGGCTAAGAACACATCTGGGCAGCAGATGTGTCTGACATAAGAGAAAGAGTTGTTCATTTGGGTTCTATATGACGTGCTGCAGCGAGTGCACACGTGCAGCGGGTAATGATCCGTCTTCACGTTTGAGCTTGACGTGAGACATTAACCCGCTAAGGCTGGGAGTGATCACAAAGAAAATTATTCTTTCTTCCTTTCAATTAAATCTGTGAAAACGAGTCACAACGGCAGAAGACTAAGATGTGGATGAACTTGAAGCATCCTCTCCTTCTTCGCCAAGCTGCACAGGATGAACAGATATTTGACCTCTATATTGTCTGTGGTTGAACAAATGTATCAACTTTAACTGTGGTTTACTCATATTTATTATAATTAATATCTTGTATGTTGTATTTTTTGAACCCTGTACAACCCTGACATGGCATCGCATTTTAGGTATGAAGCACCACATATTTAATTTTAGCTATTGGCCTGTTCTCCTCATTAGTCCAGACATCTTTGTTCTGGCTGGTTGTAACAAAACCACAGCTCACAATGGAGGAAAACAAGATGTTCTGCTAAGCTGGAACATAATTAAAACATTTTATCATACAAATATTAATAAACTCACATTTTAGTGTAAGCCAGTGGTGTCCAAAGCCAATCCTCAAAGGCTGGTATCCAATAGGTTTTAGTTTGTTTTCTGGTTCAACATACCTGAATGAAATAATGGTTCATTAGCAGGCCTCTGCAGAGATTTGACATGCTGAGGAGGCTTAGATAAATTTCATTTATTAGTTTATTTAAAACAGAGACTATCTGCATCAAGAAAAGATGCTTTCCCCCAGATTTAGCTTAAGCTAGTTTCCATCTGTACTGTAGTGTCTGAGCAGGTGTTAGTAAAACAGTCTAGTGTCATAAAACATACATTGAAAGACCAAACATATGTATAAAGTTGTAGAGTTACAATAATGTAAACTAATGAGACTAAATAAAAATTTATTTTTATTTATAATTCTTTGTCGTCAGCATTGATTCAATGGGAAACAGGCCAGAAACACTGTGAGTATCTTAGTTCAAAAAGCTGAAATGTGGTCAATTTCTGTAACAATACTTCTTAGCCATAATTTGTATATGATTGGACAGTATTTATTGCCCACTTATTTACCACTTTCCATTAAAAAAAAACTTGCTTAAACTTCTCAACTGAAAATTTCTTTGTGCCTTCAACTCTTGTTTGGTTTTGATAACTGAAGCTGTATTAGAAAGAAGACATGTTGAAAGCTGACCAACAAGGAACTGGTGCTTTTCCGCCACCGACTGGTGTGGAGCGTGAACCAGAATGTGACTCAAGGATTATATTCTATAAAACAAACAGGTTAATTTAAGACAGCTCAACCATCTGATCAGGAAGCAAACCCAGACCTCACTGGAGAGACTCTTCAGTTTAACACAGTTCAGTTTAATTAAATAGCACCTACACATATTGTCTTGTAAAATTCAATTTATTCAATATTCTGCTCAAATCGATGCATTAAATCACAAACAGCCATACATTTACATTCAGATTCAGTCATTTTCATTCACTGTAAATCAATCAAATTCAGAAAAGAGTGGGTGAAACGTGACGGATTTGTTTAAGGTGGGAATATTGAGTTGGGCTTTATATAAACTGAACCCTAAAATAACTTGTCAATAGTGACCTAAAGCATGATAGTCTGGATTCACAACTTTTAAATATCAGACGCATCACTTGTACTCAAATTAAGGGCAATTTCATTTAAAAGAAATAATTAGGGTGATATATTTTGTTTTTCTATTACCGTTTTTCTAGTTTTTGTATAGATTTTATATTCCATGACCCCCACCCAAAAAACTCAATTACATTGCTAGAAGAAGCGCAACATTCAATGTGCAGTTTTTGATTGGAGAACCACACAGCTGCTGAACGTACGGACGACTAAAAACAGAAAGGATTTCACATCTGGACTTTCTGAATCATCAGAAAGTCACAAAAGGTATAAAACAAAATTTAAAAAAACACATAAGAAGACATTTAGGGCCAAACATTTTGTTTTTGTCACAAAAAATGCCTAAATAAAGATTTTACCAGCACGCAGCTGTCTAGACATGACTGATGACCACTTGGCCATGTGTTTCAGTGATCATGCATGCTGTTAGCACTGAGGTCATGCCCAGCAGGTATAAACATTCACTAAGCTGCCCACAGATGCTTCTTCCTATAGGTGCAGCAGCAACATTTACCATGAACATTTCAGAACAGGAGCCACTTTCTGCCCTGATGTGTGTCAGCTGGACACAGCTGGACATGGACTGAGTTAAACTGGGTAACTAGGAAACATGAAAACATCGTAAACATCGGGAAAACATCATGAAAATGTAGTTCTATATGGCTAGTTGACGTAGAACCGCTTGCATAGTTGGAAAGATTTAACATTTATTCCACCACTGAATCATTATGACTACATTCATGCTCATCGACGACTTTATCCTCTCTGATTCTTTGCCTCATTGCTGCACAACCGTCTCTTCACCTAATTTGCTCCTCGACCTTGAGCCCTAAACCCAAATCTGCAGCCTTCGACACACAGCGTGTGCTCCAGCCTGCTGCTACTTTAAACTTTTAGCCGTAAAGACAGAGCCTGACATCAAACGGCTGGGACTAAATTCAAAGCTCGTCTGTGCACAATTTAATCGTCGCTTTAACACATTTATGTACCGGCACACTTTGTGACATAACACTTCTTGTTTTACAGCCAGACATGAACCAGTGTAGCTAAGAATAGGCTGGTGTAAAAAGCATATTGAGTTTTTGACTACAGGCGGAAAAAGCATGTGTTAAAAAATTTGACTTTTGTAATAGTTGGAAGATTTAACAAGGTACTATGTTATGTTATTATATAATTCACAGATGTGTATAAATTGGTTAGCAACCCTGAAAAAAGATGAGTAAAAACTCTCAAAATAAATGAATCTTTTGGTACGGTACTGTGGCTCGCACTGAACGTTTCAGAAAAATCAAACCTTTAAAGCATGCACATTTCTCAAATACCCAACAATACGTTTAAAACTAACGCAACTCAAGTATCATTTAAATGCATGTTTATTTATTTAGTTGGCTTTTGCTGAGTGTCAATGAACTTCTCTGCTTCCCACATGTATTAAAATGGCAACTATTTCCTTTTGTCACTGACACCGAGACCAAACACAGTGAACAGGATTTAAAAAAAAAGGTTTCCAAAGTTCACTGTCGGAGAGCTGCAGCCAAGAGAGATATCTGGATCAACACGTCTCCATTACAACCAGTAGATCCTCCTCTCTGTATGCCAGGCAACTGTTTTTGAAAGAGTCTTTTCTGTCCTTCATCAAGTTGAAGTTTGATCAATTTTTCTTGGATAATGATAAATTGCTTCACCAGATATAATGAAATAAGGCCATTTTAGTCACTAAGACCTCAATACTGCAGAAAACCTGCATGGTCAAGAAGAAGTGGGGATGATCTATGTAGAAATTGTGCAAAAAGGAATAAACACAGAAAAACACAAAAACTGTGCAAAAACACAGAAAATAAACAGAATTTTTCAGCATTTAAAAAAACATCTCTAACATCACCAATAAATCTGTATATCTGTGTGTTCATGTTTATAAAATTAAAACAATTCAGATTTACGTATGCTCAGTCATGCTCAGATAAAACAAAATAACCATGTTAAATAACTTCTAACATTTTTTTTATTTGTAAAACCCCCCAACAGATCAATAGGAACAGCTAATATTGCCTAAATTGAGCAGGATGCTCTCAGATTTATCACTGGCTGAACATGAAATGGTCCAGATGATTTTCTGCTCTTAATGGCCAGAGGTCAAAATTTGAGCTGTGTCATAAACTCATGGCTCATTCACAGAGTTGTGCAAAATGTCAATATATATAAACATTAATTAAATGACACAAAGGAAAACCTAGTCACAAAATATGAAAATTAATCAATCAGTCAAGTTTATTTGTGTAGCACATCTCAGCAACAAGGCATTTCAAGGTGTTTCACATCATAAAAATACAAAGTTATTGAACACATAATCATCTCACCCTGGATGAAACAGTCTGCCAAAGTGTCAGGACCAGATCTGATCACAGATCCTTTACAGATCTATACAGACAACCCTGCTGTTCATGCAGCAGAGCAGAAGAATATCTGTTTTTATCTCACTGGTAGGTTTGGATCTAATCACTTCAGTCACCTGCTCTCTCTCTCAACTTCAGGTTTAATGACAATTCAGCTTTATCTCGGAGCATTTTTTCTCCATCTGTCTAAAGAGCATTGCTAACTGTAAGCTAACAGCTGAGATTAGATATGATGTACAATCCTGCTCACCACCTCGACTGTTTACATCCAGATAGACGCCTCTCTCCTTTTTTTGGCTGCTGTTCACTCTACCGCTCCAAACTCCAGCACCACCTACAGCCCTCGTTTTACACAACCACCATCCATGTCTTCTTAGAGCCACAGTTCCCACCACTTCCTCTGCTGCTGGCAAACTGGACATTTTCTGCAATCATTTGTCAACTTGTCTTCACCCGCTGTGAAGGATAAGAAATGGTTTCTTTCAGCATCAGAGAACACGGATCCTCAAAAGATGTTTTATGAGTTATGCACCCACACCTACCTGTGAAGGCCTTTGACCAGCCACATTCAGTAAATGAACCACATCATCCGTTTCCCCAGGACTCTGTTTTGGGCCCATTTCTTATTGTTGCCCCCTAGGACAAATCATCAATTAATTCTATATCTCCTACTACTTTTATGTTGAAAAAAGTGAGCAGTAAAGATCCTTTAAATCTGTCTTAATTAAATAAATCACAAACAGTCTTGACCAAACATCAAGATGAATTAAGTCTTTCTTAAGATACATTATAATGTCAGCCAACATGCAAAAAACTATTTTTATTAAATTATGACAGAATTTTGGGTATTTTGAAATAAATTTATAGCAAAAAATGATAAAAAGTAGCTTGGTGTAAAACAGGATTAAGCCCTAATTGGTTGAGAGGACTTCCAGTCGAGGGTGATGGTGACACTGGAGACGTTTTGTGGGATTCTGAAGCTAAAGCCAAATTTTTTTCTTCACATAAAGACGATTTTATGAGGATAATCTAGAAAATGGTACAATAATGATAACCTGCTTAACATACTTTTAGAAAAATGAAAAATTTTAATATTTAATTCATGTGATTATTCTCTGTGTTTCCACCCAGAGAGGAAAACTTCGAGACCAGACCACCCAGGTCTTCTGGTTCTGGCCCAAACTGCCTCCTCAGAACCAACATGGAGGAGCAGCATTCAGCTTCTATGCAACACAAATCTGGAGCAAATTTACATAAAACTGTAAAATAGCCGAAACAGAGTTCCTTTAAATATAAGCTAAACCCCCACCTGCTTATAGTTGCCATTGCTTCACAACAACTGGAACATTGATCAGTATTTTTGATGTTTAATGATGATGTTGATGATGGTATTTAACAAAATGTGATGCTTATTTCTTGTTGTTGTGTAAAGCAGTTTGAACTGCCATGCCATGAAATGTGCTATACAAAAGCTTGACTTGTATATAAAGGCGTCATGCTTACTGCTCTACACCGGTGCATAGAGGATGCCGTCTCCACCAAGCGTCAGTCAGCCCTGTCCAGGAACCAAACACATACGCTTTTTTTTTTTTTTTTCTCCGAAGAGTTTTTGCGGCGCTAGTGGCTCGTATTTTTTGTACAGTAGGCAGACAAGAAGGAGGGTGGAAGACATGCGGTAAAGGTCGTCATGTGCTTTTTTAAAACAGATTCACACATATAAATTTGATCAATACTTTAAGCATTATAACCATTTTAAACTAAGGAAGACCTGCATTTTTAGTAAAATAAAAATAAATGTTTCTGTTGAGGAATAAATTAGGACGCCCACACGTTTAGTCCAACTTACGATGATTAAAATCACACACAAGTGTATCACATTGTTTGTAAATGGATAAAAAAATTACATTTTCAAGGTTTGTCCTGTTTAAACCTCACAATAATTTAATTGTTATAGTTGAAGTAAACACAAAAACCATGGCAACTTATGAATCTGGGAAAGGATTTAAAAATACATCAAAAGGATTTTAAATAATTTATTTCACAGAACAGAAAGTCATTAGGTTAGACATTATTTCAATGTTATTCATCAAAGAAATAAGGTTTGCATCTTCCATCTTTGATTTTCCATCTTATAACTGATTTCATTTAATTTTAGGATATGTGACAAAAGTCTTGACTGCTGATATGGCAACAATGAAGGGCCATTAATGGTCCGTTTGGTGAAGCAAAAAGGATTTGACAGTGAACTTCGGAGCCAGCCGTGTAATTCTGCTCAAGTTTATTTTGTGTATTTCTTAATATTATTGACGCCCATCCTGTCCTCAGCCTCTGTTAGTCATTGAGGTGAAAAGACCACTAAATAAAGGCCAACTCTGTGTCGCAGTGTTGGGTCGGGTTGTTCCGGCAGTTCAGGGGAATCACTTTTCTGAGTAATCTTAATTCACTGACCTGTTTTTCCTTCCAACATTTGAACTTCCAGGTAAATGAAACCAAGGTTTGATCTAACTTCCTGTGTCTCTTTTGCTGAACTGCCTCATTGCAGTTTTCACTGAAACTCTTTACATTAAAAGGGGGGAAACTGAAATAATATTATAAATATTATATTATTATAAAATAATATATTCAAAGTGAGCCACTTATTAAGTTACTATTTTTTTTACTGCTTTTGGATGAATAAAGGATCATAAACTGTCCTATCTTGATCATACACACTTGTATCAGTGAAGAACTGGACATTAAACCTTTATTTCTCCAACCAGCTCTAGTCAAAAGGTCGCTGTGACTTTCACAGTTCCTGAACCTGAAAAATCCTGTCATAGTGGGAAAAAAGAGCAGTGCATTTCCAAGAATGTTCAGATCTTGAAAGCTGTAAAAAAAAAATAAAAGAAGATGCTAAATTATCCAAAAAAATTACTGTTTCCAAACAATTAAAATCTAAAAATGAAGCTAGATAAATACTACAAAGGGCACGTAGTTTTAGCTGATCGTGCAAGAAACCCATGAATTATTATCCAACTCTTGCCAAAAATAAAAAAATAACTATGAAAGCAAATTTTCCAAAAGGTCAGACTTTACCCAGCTGTGGTGAAGACAAGGGAGAAATATCAAGCTAAAACAAAGCTATTTGGTTAGCTGGTTTTCCACGGACAGCGAAGAATGTGTGGTAACCTGAGGAGTAAAAAAAATGGCACAGTGGAGCTGTTATGATTATGTAATGATAACAGCAGGCAGCTGCCACCTTTCAACACATTCAGAGAAGGATTAACCCCTGACCTCCACAACATTCAGACATCCAGATGTAATGAATTCTCCGCAGAGGCAACATTCGCAGCCGCCACTCGCTCGTTCGCCCCGTAAAATCCTGCGTGATGACTAAGTGTTGTTGCTGCATGATGCCGTTTTGGCACGCTGAAAGGGCTTTGTTGCCACGTGGTAGCAATAAGTGAAATAAAGAAGAGCATGTCCTCATCTGCATCAGTGCTTTATTGGAGCGATTAATGTTCGCATTGTAAAAGCAATCTGGTGAATACATCCTGTAATTAGCAAACCATATGGTGACTGGTGGCATTTAAATGTTTGAAAGAAACAGGAAATCCCTGCTCACGGCATAAAATCCTGATGTTTCCATTCATTAGTGATATTTCATGACCTTATTAAGTAGATGGAGTTTACATCCACTTGCTCAAGTCCAAACTGAGCATCAGAATGGGGAAGAAAGGGAGTTTAAGTGACTCTGAATGTGGTGCAGTTGTTGGCGTCAGATTGGCTGGTTTCAAAATATTACAGACGTTCAAGTACAGCCGTCGCTTGGGTTTTAGAAGACGGTCCAGAAACAAGGGGGGAGCTGCAGTTGTGTGGATTAAAAGCCTTGCTGGTGTCAGAGGAGAAAGAGCAGAGCGGTTTGAGATAAAGGAATATCATATCAGCATCGCTGAGGGGTCAGCATGATGAACCTTGAAGCAGATGAGCTACAGCAGCAGAAGACCACAACAGAGGCCACGTCCTGTTCGTTGAAAACAGGAAACCCAGGCTACAGGTCACACAGACTCACCAAAACTGGACAATAACAAACGGGAAAGACGTTGCTGGGTTTTACCCGTCTTGATTTCAGCTGCAACATTTAGTGGTAGGATGGATCCAAAGGTGATCTACTGATCAGCCCAATAGCATCGCATCATGGATGAGCCGCTAACAAATGTGCAGCTAATCTGTGTGACGCTATCATTATAGTAACACATCAGACTTTTAAAGTGCTGTTTAGGACACTATCATGTCAATACAGAACAAATTTCTGAGTGTGAATGCAAGAGGAGGTGTTATCAAGTACTGGGATGGTGTACCAAACAAAGTGGCCGGTGGATGGTTTAAAGCTGTAACTAGTGATTATTTTAATAATCGATTAGCCTATCAATTATCCTGACAATTAATTGATTAATTGTATAAATATATGCACATTCTGCAGATTTTTTATTCAAGCCTTTTGCTGCGATATTAGAAATACCTTGAAAGACGCAAATAAACAAACAAATTCAATCAAAGAAAAACATTTGATGTTATTACATTAGCTTAAAATGTAGCAGAACAGCATTCCTTTAGCACATTGTTTGTGCAAAAATAATTCTAACATGAACATATAGCTCAGCTCTTTCTACTTGAATTAGTATCTATGCAGTGCTGGACTAATCTGGAGACAATTTTTTGGACTGACTGTTTAATAATTGGATATCAAATAGGAGATTTTATTTAACAGAATTTGTACCCAGTGAAGCTGAAACTGAAGAGATTTTAGTCAATAACCTTCATCATTTACAGATGGTTATTTTTATCTTAACTGCAACATGTTTATATTTTTATACAGTTTTGACTTAATTACTGCTTTGTGTGTTCAGCAACCGACATTTTATAAGTATGTATACTCCTGTTAATCAATCACTAAATTAGTTGAATATTATTCCAGTAATCAATTAATTTGATTAATCGTTTCAGCCCTAATACCGATTAAGATGTCAGGACATTATAAAAGTTGTTCTTTACCAGTATCCAAAATGTGTCAACTCTTGCATCATCAAGCGTTCAAAGACGCACAACGGATCCGACTGTGCCACTTATAAAATAAAACAAAAGTGAGAGAAAATAAACACTCCAGAGATTTTAAAGGGGGGAAGAGCAGCCAGATGTTAATGATGCTCCTGGTTAATTGAGTGAGGTGTGGCCAACAGAGAGGAGAGGCATCAGCAGCGACCTCAGGAGAGAGACGATCCCTGCCCATCAATCGGGGAAGGGTCACGATGCCACAACAAGGAAAGTAAAGTCTGCCGTTCAACATTGAGACAAATTATTCACAAGTGGAATAATTTCCACTTGTAAGACAGTCGCCAATGTTCCCAGCAGTAAATTCACCCTTAGGGTCAAACCACGAAATGCTCATGGAAATGGCAAAAACTCTAAAAGCTGCGTGTCAGACCTCATTTAGCAGGTTAAGTATCATCTGAATGGTTCACAACTCATGACTCATGAGACTAAAGTGGAGATGTCTGGAGAAAACTAAATATTAAATCAGTGCAAACATTGCTTACCGTTAAGACTGGGGATGGGGGGAATAATTTGGACTTTTTTAGTGGCAATTGGACGCAGGAGCTTTGCCGTCAACGGCAAGGCCATGAAGTCATTAGTAAGCCGAAGTATTCTTGGGCAAATATGACGCCCTATTTCCTGCAGCTAATATCTGGCTGAAGCAGAAAATTATACGCCAAAATTGGTCCAATAAAAATTAAGAGACAAAATCCCCCAGAACATTACTCCTTCAAGCTTTACAGCTGCTGAATGTTGTTCTTCACCCTACTTAACCAAGGGACGTGCTTTAAACCAAAGGTCAACAAACGTGGTCCACAGGACCCTTGTCCTGCACGTTTTAGATGTTTCCCTGCTGAAGCACACCAGGCTTAAATGAATGGGTGATTATCAGGCTGAGGAGGTGATGCAATTATTTGAATCAGCTGTGCTGGAGTGGGAAAACATCTAGAACATGCAGGACAGTAGTGGGTCCTGAGGACCAGGGCTGGGGACCAATGCTTTACAGACGACCTATTATGCTTCCTTGAACAGGATAGGATAGGACTATGGGCTGTGCAAAACGTGCTCACCTCATTTTTTGGACAAAATCATTTTTAAGAAAATGAGATTTCAGTCGGGTCAGTTCTGCCTATTTTGAGCTCCTCTCAGAATGAGTATTTTTAAGGCTTCTTGTCAATTTAAATTCAAGTAAGCTGCTGCTGACCACACTCCCCAACTCAACATTTACTCTCACAGATGAAAATGGCTGCAAATGTACAAATGTACAACTTTGAACAGCAGAAGTAGAGTCTCCTGCACAACCAACAGGAATGTAGCAAGCAGTTTCTGGAAGGTAAGTCAACAGCAAAACCTTTTGTCTTTTCCAGCAGCCATTGTACAGCAAATACATTGGTAAAACCAACAGATCAGATGTCCTGGAACTAAGCTAGGGTTGTTGGTGACAGGTTGGGCTTGGCCGGGGTTGCTGGATGAGGGGCAGTGCCTGCTGCTGTGTGATGTTACATTCCTTCGTTTTCCAGATACCAAAAAACACAAACTTACTACCAAAAAACAGCAATAGAGATCGATGTTTTCTTTAAGCTCTTGGGCTCTTTTTGGAAGCAGTATAGACTCAAACAGAAGTACAAGAATTTGCAAAATGTGAATTTCTTGCCTTTATGCTAAAACTGGTTTTGGCCTTGTTTATTTATCTGTGAGAATGGACATGTATAATTTCCATACCTGATAAGGACCGGGTTCTGGCTGAGATATATTCAGATAACCAGTAAAAACTGAGTGTGAAAAGCTGGTGCAGTTCAATAGCAAAGACATTCAGTCTAAGCTAAGGGCATCAGACAAAAAGCTGTGTTTTATTCTCAGACCCTGTCATGCTACTCAAATTCCTGTGATGCAGACTTCTTTTATAATTTCATAATAATTTCCAACCATTGTTTACATACAAATTTACCGCATCTGCTGTTTTCTGGTGAAGAATTATGACGCATGTCTCACATCAATGCGTACAAGCCGGACGAAATGCGACATGACCGATGCTTCGAAAACCATCGCATACGTATCTGAATCAGTTCCATGTATAGAAGTGGAACAGATTGTATTTTTTGGGTCAGAAGATCCGAATTGGGCTGTTCAAACTATGGTGAAAAAGCTGGATATGGGTCGCATATTGACAGAAAATAGGCAGCATTTGGCTGCTGTGTGAACGTAGCCCAGTTTACTTGGAGCTCTGACTCAAACTCGGAGACCCAGAGGAAAGGCCCGGGGCCGTAACTCCATGGTTCGGGGCTTGTGCCGGCAGATCCTGGGGATGCATCGCTGGACTGAAATCTGGGGAATTTTAGGGCCAGGTCAGCACCTCAGGCCTTTTGTTGTGTCCATGAAGCCGTTCCTGAGAAGCTTCTTTTTTTTTTTTGCTCCGTGTGTAGAGCTGACGGTCACACGGGAAGAATCCTTCAATCACCTGGGAAAACCACTGGAGCACCGGGAAGTGTTTGGTCTCCGGTTTATGTTTGGGTTAGCGTTGGACTTTTCCCAGGAGTCGCTACAAAAACATCGTTGCTCTTCACCTTCAGGTGTCCGGGATGCTTTGGTTGATGCATTTCAGCATGCGAGATATTATGTGCGCCATGTAATCTATTATTCAGAGTTTAAAGTGTTAAAGTGGTTCAAGTTTACCTTGGAAAAATGTTTCATGTAGAACATGCAGAAGATTTTATAAAGCTAACAAAAATAAAAAAGCTTAACCTGATAAATTGGACACGTCTCAGTTCAAGACCTGAACCAGTATTTAAGGTTCAGTATTTCCCTCCTTGGCTCAGTTTTTCCAGTGTCTGGGTTTTGAACGTGAAGGCATGTGCCGTCCTGTTGATAATCACCACAGCCTGAAGCAGCACAAGGCCTTTTCAGACCTGCGCCGTCCCGTTTCCATACCCCTGACAGACCCAAATACCGACCTGTAATATACAGCTAGCAATCACACAATGAACACTGAATGCTACTGTTCCTGCTGCACATCACTTTGATTTGAACTTCACAAAGATGGGCCGATAGATAAGGATAATTGTTCATCACGTTGAGTCATGACAGAAAACTCTCTAATCTTGCAGCTAGATGACAATCCAAAACAAACAAGTCGCTGAAGGAATGGTACGCGAAGAAAACACAGAGATCTTGTCTTATAAAACTGCATAGTTTACTCAACCAGATCTGAAATAAAAAAAATAGACAACCTCAAATTTAGAAGTATCTTGCTAGCTGGTGAGAGAAATGTACATTGAAGAAATTAAAATAAATAAAAAAGAAAATAACCTTTCGTCTAGTGCACCATTGTTTTCACTCGGTGTCTAAGCAGAAGTCTCTAGACGACTGAGGAGCTTTGTTGTCCATATTGTCCATGTGGTTAAAACATATTAAAGTATCGCATTAAAGTCCAAAGTGTCTGATTTCAAAGCGGATCCTCGATCCTCTGGAAAACTGCGAGGTAGGTCTTCCCGCCGTTCCTCTGCACCTTCTTTCCTTCCTCAGTGCAGGAACTCAAGCGGCTTATAATGACGTCATCCACCTGTAATATTAAGTATTATTATTATTATTAAATAATATTTAATAATAATATTAAAAACTTGGTGACATTCAGATCACAGAGGTCTGAAAAGAAAAAAATCTGAAAAGTGCATGAACAAATTAAATCCTCCAAACATTACTCAGAGAGCATGTGTTTAAGAACAAATATCAGAATCGGGGATCATTTGGACTTTGAATTTTATTTAGGGGTATCAGAGAAATAGGGACTGAATAAAAATAATTCAGAATTAAGTACTTTTCAGATTTGTATTAGCTAAAAAAAAGAAGAAAAAAAAACCATCCATCCTAAGAGAGGTTTTCGGTTGTAGTGGGGAAAAAACTGAGGCAAGTTTAAAAGTTGTGGACACTTTACAGGAACTGGGACTGTAGTTAATTTCAAAATAAAAGTCAGGTGTGTTAAATCAATGAGATCGGTTGTGACTGGAGGCTCTTTCGCATTCAAAGACCAGCGATCTCCCTCTGTCTGAGGTTTGCAACTCAAGGTTCAGGAGGAGAATTAAGGCAAAGAAACAGGAAGTGTTCATAACGGCGGTGTTGATGCTGTTCAGACCGTAAAATCTGATAAAACCTTACTTGAATTTCATCGACTCCGATGAAGCAAGAAATAAAACATTTCAGATGAAAAATGCAGTAGGCAGTTTGTTGAACCAATCAGAAGGATTCTCATGTTTGGATGTACGAAGCTGGCAGAGATTTAACTATGTCAAAAAAATGTTTCTATTAGGTGTAGACTGTTTTTTTGTTGTTGTTGTTGATAAAAATAAAAAAAACTTATAAAAATTATGCACTATCACACAAAACCTTAAAACGCAGTGAAGTTTCAGGATGCGTTTGAAAGGCATAAACACTATTTGTATGAAAAAGAATATATTTTTTAATGCTTAACATAAAAGCAATTTAGGCTAAGTGTGAAAACACTAAATGTCACATCCTTAAATTTGACGTTTTTTCCATGAACTTGGGGTTAAAAGCTGCATGTGGACATACCAGATCCTCTTCTGGCACACGTGCGAACAGCGGATGTTCGCTGAAGTGCTTCACCATCCAGAGGTGCACCTCCTCCACATCTGTTATGGTGTACACCAAACCCTGAAGCAACCAGGAAAAAAAAATATTCACATGAAGGTCATAAGGACACTTCTGGGAAAAAAATAGGCTAACAAACTTTTACTGGTGCTCAAACACACATCCAGTTATCATCCAGGTAAACTTTTCCCCTGATAATAAAATTTGCTCTTTTTTTTTCTGAAAAGTTCAGTGTTTGGGCTCAAAGTTGATGCTTTCACCACCCGGACAGGGTAATTCATGTAAAAAGATAAAAATAGCAAACAGACAGTACAGAGGTGAATCACCTTGTCAATACAGTTTGCGCTGGAGGCTGGGAAGATAAAGTTACCAGAAAATGGATTTCTTAGAAAGCTTAGCGGTGGAACAAATTTCCACAGTGGTGCATTTCAGCACGTAAAACTTAGTTTTTTGGAGTTTTTTTTTTTTTAACGGGGCAGTACGATGATGAGCGATGGCGTTATCAGCAGTGCAGCCACATTAATCTCCGTTGCTCAATCACTACTGTTTACTGTTTGAGGTGTCGTCTGATCATATTTTAAATTCAACCCAGGTGATGACTAAATGATACGCTATGAGAGCAGCTCTATAAATAGGCAGGTTCCTGACAATCCTCCCACCCAGCGGCGAATGTCTGGCAACGCGCCAACGCCCAAGGCCCGTCGACACACTCCCCGACACACACACACGCACAAATCCGTCAGTGGAGGAAAAACAATAAAGTCAAATTTAGACACAAGCCTCCCATTGTTCTCTGAACCCTCCATCAGCGGCGCTGCTCTGCTCAAATGACCCAGAGCTGCAGGGACGGCTCCGACGGGAAGGGGCCGGCCGCAGGCGGCTTGCTCAAACTGATTTCACTGAATTCACTGATTTCTGCTGAACACAAGCTGCTGATAAAGTGACAGAGAGGGGAGAAAAAAAAGCTTTCCACTGCTGCAGCAGATTTGTTTTTTCTAAAGAAGATAAAAAATAGCTTATGTGTAAATCGGAGCATCAAAAAGGAGATTTATTTCAGTAATTCAACTAAAATTTGACATAGATTAACTACAGCTGATCAGTAGTTTTTTTAATCACACAACAAAAATATAACAAAACATGATTTCATTGCAGAGAGATATAGTGGCCCACACCTTTATATCTTTATAAATACCTTTATCTTAATACCTTTATATCCAAACCTTTTGTATCAAGTGGGACAAAATCCTCAAGTTCACAGCACCAGCAGGACTGAAATTATGTCTTATTTAAACTAACAATATAAAAACTAAATTATAATTTTTTCACTTGCTCAATAATTAACTGATAATGCAAGATTACAATTAAACAAAGTCGTCAGACATTTTGTAGAATAGTAATGTGTAAATCACTGTAGAACCAAAACCTAAATTTTCTTTATTAAGAGAAAGGCATCCAGTTTGCAAATTATTTTAGGATTGACTGGAAAAAAAATAGAAAAAATGTATCACCTTTTCTCAGAAATAACAAAAAGACTTTTCTTTGTTTTCAGCCACATTTAATAAATTAATTGAAAGTAAATCTTTTTAATTACGTTCACTTTCATGTAAAAGTCACAGGATTGATGTTATGCTACTTAATATGAAATTAAAGAGAAAATAAAAGTGTGTTTATACACTTCCACTATAAGTAAAATATTTTTTTATGGAAATGAAAAGTCTCCATCACTTGTATCATTCATGAATCAATTACAGTCATCGGGTGCATAAAATCAGTCCAGGAGACGCAAAGAGTTTCAAACATTATGATCACAGATGAGGCAGACAGAAGGGAGAAAAATCAGGATTTTTCCTCCAAAGTCCTGAATGGACTTTACTTAACAATCTTCTTAACACTGTCTGTATCAGTCTCGCTAATGTACATTCTACTACCGCACCTTTTCCTTCCACTGAACTTTCCTTCACTATTCATAAATGCAACACTATGAACAACCAGCTTCTTCAAAAATTTTCTTTTTTAGGCCTGCCCTCCCTGTGGAAGATGTAAATGACTGAATCAAAGAAATAAAATGAATTTTTGATGATATTCTGATTTATTCAGATGCAGATGTAAAGCTGAACTCAGTAGGCAATTCAACATATACTAAAATGCAAAATGATTTCAACAGCATCCAATCATTTCTTAATGTTTATGTTATTCTGCACACAAGTAGCGCTCAAACGTACCCCGATCCTGAGTGTGTAGGCGTATTCTGCTAACAACGTGGGACTAACAATCCTCCATTTGTGCTTGGTCTTCTTGAAATGAGGGTCAGGGAACAGGAAGAACATCTTACTGAGCTACAAGACAAACAGTGGGAACAATTAGTCAAGCACACACAGAGAAAATAAGTCATTTGTGTTGGCCAAACAAAGAATTTGGGAAATTTCCGTCAACAGTTCGCCAATATTTAGAAATAAAGTGTTTTTACTCCCTTCATTTAAAATTTAGATTTAAAGTGAAGAACAAAACAAATGGACCAGAAAAGCTTCTGAGTTCTCTGTCAACATAACATTTCATAATATTCTGTAGTCGGAGTTTAAACTCTGCAAGACTGGAATTTCCCTCCTTGACGTTTTTTTCTGTCTACCACAAACTTCTCCATGTTTGTCTTCGACAGTCGCTCAAGTGCAGGCACCACTGATATTAGTCTGGCTGATATATTAAAGAAAAAAATAACTCCAGTCACTTTTTATTAGTTAAAATAAATAACATCTGGTACAGGCAGAAAGATGTGGGGATAATCACCGGGAACAGCAGCAGCCTCAGGGGCTCCGAGCTGCTGATGGAAGATGGAAAAACCTCAATACTTCAAATCATTTTTAGGGTACAAAACAAACCAGAGAGGTGAAAAGAGAAAAGTGTTTCGGCTTTTTGGAATAAGCTGGCTCATGCGTGTGAGAGACAGTGGCGCTACATGCCCAACATTTGATCTGGGTGGTCCTCTCTTCGTTCTTGTTTATGCTAATTATGAGCTGCACAGAAAACTAACAATAAAAGATGCAGCGGTTGTTCCTCTGAGGGACATTTAAATGACTTTACGAATGATTCCCGAACTGATATATTTATAACATTTTTTCCCCCAAAACATTACATTTATGTTTCATTGGATGACAGGATGGGTCTCCAAAAATTAAGGTCTAAGGTAATCTGACTTCTCCCTCTCCGAGTTGTCTTTTGGTCCATGTCTGCACATGACTTGTTTAGATAATGACCCTCTGATGAGCTTCAGCCATTTTCACAAGGTTTCTTGCTTTCATTTGACTAACACTTTGCAACAAAAGACGTCTGGGACAGAGAACTTCTAGTTTATTATGTAAATGTTTTAGTAATGGCTTCTTTCTCTCTGAGCGGCCTTACAGCCCACGTCAGTACAGGACATGTTTCACTGAGGATATTGACACTCTTTTTTGGGAGTGCACCGATTTATTGGCCAGACAATTCATCGGCATCCATTTCCGTAATTTTGGAAGATCAGTGATTTTGGAATCACCGATTCCTAAGCTTCATACTTACATGAAGCTTATCTACCTCAGCAAAGGTCTAAGAATCAGCCACTGTCCTTTTCTGCTCTCCATTCAGAGAGGTTTGAGGTCAGGTCATGTCTGCATGTCTGCAGTTAACAATAGTCACCCCACTGTTACCAACTCAGTGACTTTCTTGCTATATTTAGCAACATTTCAGACAAAAGAATCAATATCGGCCAAAATCAGAACAAGTAGGTCAGGCTTTTTAAAGGTCGGTAATGGGGAATCGGCAAAAAAACTGCAATCGTTGCAGCCCTGCTATCTTCCCAGCTTCAGCAAACATCTTCACAAGGTCTTCTGCTTTCGTTCTGGGGTCGATTTGCCTATTTTACACTGAAACAAGTTCATCACTGGGTCACAGAATCCGTCTCCTTCTTAAACAGTATGACAGCAGGACATTCCCATGCTATTTATACTAGATTATAATTATCTGGACACATACATGTTTCAGCTTCAAGCATCTGATTGTAAACAAGGATGAATCAGACTTGTGAAGGTCCACAGTCCTCTGTCTTATATCTTTTCTGTTTTAATGTCACGATGCTGTGACACAAGGCAGCAGAGTGTTTGAGGTGTTACTTTAAAGTGCATCCACAGATGTTCCCCAATTAATTCAAATGTTGTGAAGCTTACAAAGCCGTGACATCATCGTCTGGGATTTTCCAAACTGAGTCATCTGAAGCCCTTTTCTGATGGGATTAGTTTTACCTAGGAACCACATGCTGTTTGTAATAATGAGGGAGATCGTCAGTGTTGTTAATCCGGTGTGAATCGGCCATGTCAGTCATTTGTAAAGTAAAACTTTCCTCTCAAATTACCAATTATATTTTGCTGAACTACGAAGTCACGTGAAAAACACTAATCCAAAGCAAATAGGCATCGCTGTGATTTGGACAGAAGTGGGCGGGATCCAAAACGCGCTTTAAGAATGGAGGCTGCATTGGAGTGCACTGAAAACCGTTTGGGTCTGGGCCAGCAAAACCCTGTTGTCCCGAAACACATGGCATCAAAAAGAAAAGGATGAAGCAAAATCAGATGCAAATGATGGCTCACATCATGCATATCCTCTGTTTGAAGCCTTCTGTTATTGGCTAGCGCTAGCAGCAACACAGCACCCAGTAGCCTGAAAAGTTGTTTCATTAACTCACGTCATTCCCAGAGTTGACGCAAAACAGCTAACAAAATCTCAGGCTTTAGTTATCCTGTGCCACGTAAATCGAAGATATAGGTGAGTCATTTATTTAATATATGCGGTTCCCAGATAATGTTTACCCCATGTGAATTGGGCTAAAGAAACAAAAGGTTCAAGACTTTGCAGACATTCGTAGTACCTAAAGAGCTGGTTTCAGCATTGTTAGCCCCTGCAATCACCTCTTTGTAGAAACTCCTTTAAATGCTTTACAGCTCACATTCTTTGGAGATATTTATGTCTTTCCCATATTTTTAATCTCTCTTACTGGATGGAAAGTCCTAACATGGACGGGCACACAGTTGGATTTATGGCTGAACAATAGGACTGAAAAACGTGTCACAATGCAAGTGTTTCATATCAGTCGAAATCGATAATTATTGATTCGTTTTTTGTTTTAAATATCAGGAATATTGATAGCATTGCACTTCCTGCTTATCCATAGTTTTCACCAAACCCTTTGACTTTTATATTTATACAGTTAGGAGACACGGTGGCAAAACCTTAAACCGCTGCTGCACAAGTTACTCAACAGGCTGTTGCTAGGTAACAACAAGTTACTCAACAGGCTGTTGCTAGGTAACAACAGAGTGAGTGTGTTAATGCCACTAGCATTGAGCAGACAAAGCCTTTCCTCTGCTACATCTCCCAAAATGCTGTGCGCTTCTGGATCGGATTTCACTGACTATTCCAGGGGTGTCCAAACTTTTTGCCACGTGGGTCAAAGTTGTAGACTCAAAAGTAGTCGAGAGATCAAAAAATAGTAAATAAGATAAAGTAGCCCGATGTTCATTATAGATCCAAAACTTGAAAAGGATTTTTATGACGGTGCCTGTGTAGATAGAAAAAAAGGGAGTAAATTTCTGCCAAAAACTCAGAAATTTTGTGGTTAATCACAGAAATCTTTGAGAAAACTTGAAATTTTGACGTTTGAAATTCAGAAATTTTCCAGTTTTTTGTGGAAAATTGTAGAAGGTAATATGACACAGCAGATTTTGCATGCAAGACATGTAGTTTTCAGTTTCTTTTGGGCTCGATGTAATAAATTTATTGTCAGTAATAAGAACAGAACTTGGCTCATTTTCTTTCAAAACGTTTGCTATATTTAGCCACGTTTAAGAAAGAATAAAAGCTGATTTGGGTGCAGCAAAATTCTTTACTTTTCAGTAAAAGTCTCTTGGTTTTACCTCTTGTTAGAACTTGATTATAACTTTATATTTTCCTGTGTAAGAAAATTATGTTGGTAACAAATTTTTGTATCACTTTTGAATTGAAATTGGGGGTCGCACAAAATCAGACCAAGGGCCACAAATGGCCCCCAGGCCACACATTGGACACCCCTAGAATATTCTATCAGACGTATTTTCTATTGATATTGATAATGTGTCTATTACGACACATATTGTTACTGATTTATTATCCAGCCTTAGTTGGATTCCATCTATCTTCCAATAAACTATAAAATGTTTTTGCCGCTCCAGTTGAAAGAAAGCATTCCCACAGCATGATGCTGCCACCACCAAGTATGAGATGAAAAGGGGGTTGAATACAAATGAACTGCATATTTCTCAGTTTTTGTTGTATTTTTCTTAAATCAAGTCATCCTTTTTTGTGCCAGTCGGCAATTTGTGAGTCTTTTATTAAGGTCTAACGAATAAATTCCCAATGAAAGTGAAATTTCAAAAAAAGAAATGTGAAAAGAGGTCAAGGGTTATGACTACTTTCACACAGCTTGTCTTCACCTAAAGTAAAACCAGTCTCTCCCTATCCTTTCAGTTTATGTGAATTCATTTAAAGCGCTTCAAATCTCGGTTTGGCACAGCGTCTCCTGTCTGGAAGCACAATTAAAGGTCACATCATTCTGATTTAACCTAACCAGCATGGCAAAGTCACAGCAGATTGATTCCGTGTGTGCACTTTTATATGAAACACCTTCGTGATGTGAATTACACATACGTCACACTTTTACAGCTCTTCTGTACGTGCGCTCATTTCCGAGTTTATACCCAGTCAGGGGGCATTTAAGGTGAAAAGTTGTTTTATCTAGGTTAGCTAATTTATCCCCCCTCGCACACAAAGCACACGGTGTAATCTAATGCAAGTTCAAACAAGTCCTAGATTACAGTATTTAATGTGAACAGCCTCTGCACCGAGCCGACACAATGTCCTTCCCCAGTCAGTGAACCCATTGTTGTAAAATTCCTACATGTATTAAATAATCTGCAAAATTTCATTAACTCCATCTGTTAAAGATAAACGAAGCACCTTTTTATGAAACACATGGCCTGGGCTTTAGTCAGTGCAATAATCAGTAAGGTGAACAGCTAAAATGGGGATCAGTGTGTCTTCTTTACAGAACATTTGTCTTTTTTTTAGGTTTAAGGTGGGAAATTGGAAATGTTGTACTGCAGACCATCAATAGTTGATGGTTTGCAGAGATAAAAGAAAGAAAGAATCCAGTTTGGGGCAAAATCTTGCAGAATAAAGGACCATTTGCATTTAAAATTTTCCTTAAAGCAAAATCTCTTGTTCTCATGAACTTGTCTTGTGCGTTTTATTCATTGTTACACCCACACTTGTTTTCTAGAACTTTGAAATAGTTTTACAATGTAAATTTACCAGTAAACTGTGTTACTGTTATCAACAGCAGCTCTCTTCCTGAACATCCTAACCGGTTTCTCTTCATCTCATGGTGACTGTTGGGATTTCATGGATTAAAATGTGACACATTTACCTTACATGGACTAACAACTGTTGAGGTTTTGAAATCTGGTGCTTTTTTAGAAACACATCTAAAATATTTTTCTAACTAGCTTAAATATAAATATCTTCACAGAAGAGAAAGAGACATTTTTACATATATCTTTATTGCATTAAGTAGACTAAGATTATGCCTTTAAACAATTTGAGAAAGGTCAGACAAAGTCTTGGCTCTTTCAGTTTTGGGCTCATTCACAAGTAGAGATACATACATGGATGTAATTTAAGGAACATCTTTAGAAGATGCTGGCTGAAGCTGATGAGAAATTTATTAGAGCAACAGGTGCTGCACTAAGATAGGCTGAGTGAGGAGGAAGCATAAAAGCCAGATTATAGTTTGTAAATGTAGAAGGGATGAATCCTTTGATTCTGGGAGATGAGTCCTGTGGTCTGATGAACCCAAAAGTGCTACATTTAGAGGAAAAAGAGGGAAGTTTGCAAGTCAGAGAACCCAGCAGTGAATTAAAGGGGTGGAAGGATCATGATGGGTGGATGCAGGAGGGACTGATACATTTCATAAAACAGATCAGATTTCGCATGATGACGAAATTATGTCGTAAAAATGCTCATTTGGAAAGAGTGGGTTTCCTGAGAAATTAGCCTTTCTACTAATTTGAATTATGAACTGCATTGTTCATTTACAAGAATCAAATTTAAATGTATGTAATTGACTAATTGAATCTATCTGCATCATCTGACTGTATATTTCTGCGTAGATTTGATGTTTTTTGTTTTTCTGATCTGACATTTGTTGTGTAAAATTATTTACCCAGCCAAAAATTTATTCCATGATTTTTTATTTCCCTTACAATGTGTTTGTTTAATAAAAAGTGACTAAGTTATAAAAAAGTAGGTCATAGAAAATGGCTCAAACAAGGTCTGTATATGACTAAGAGAAACAAGGCTACTGATTCTGACCTAACTGTGTGTGAGATGTAAACCAATAATATCTGACTGGTTGAAGAGCCTGACGATTCATCAATCGACTGACAAATAAAGAATTTTGAAAACCGACTCAAAACTTAAACGTGTGAAAAATAAATACATAAATAAATACAAATTCTGTTAAAATAACTAGTCTTTGCCTCTTTTCTTCCCTTTATCTCGCTTTTTTGTCTCTGATTTAGAAAATCCAATAAAAAATCCATAGAGGTTAATCTACCTGTCCTTTGAAGAAAAAGTTGGGGAGGTACTTCATTGCGTTGCTGCGGAGGCACGCGATGTTCTGGTAGCTTCCCGGGTTCTTTTCACGCAGAGACCGAATGCGGTCCTGCACGTAATCCGATACTTTTACTCTGATCTCCAAGCCCAACATGAGCTTATCTGGGAACAGTGGAGATAACTCCACTGGCAAAAAGAGAAGAAGAAAGGATGAAGACAGAAACACAAACCTTGGATCAATACAGAACTATTTTATAGCAGAGAAAGGTGCCGGCTTTCACATCAGCGACCCATTTACCCAGAAGACCCCCGTATCCACAGCCAATGTCTGCAAACTCGACTTTAGGAGCCTCCGTCTCTGACGAGGGCCCAGGTATGAGTTCTGGATAAAGCTTGGACCAGTCCATTTCTTCAGGACACACCGGGCTGGAGAGGAGGAGGAAAACATGGTCAGCTACAGAAAATCCTAATAAGATCACAATTATTTCTCCAAACTAACATTATAGGTTTTATGAAAGGAATATTAAATGAGGTTTCCCAGACTCGGGTGACTTCAGAACTTCAAAATGCAGCACAAAGCTGAAAATGCTACACATCGCAGGTCCTCTTCTCTTCACTATCTCTGACAATGACCAATATTCAATACTAGGGAGCAAGTCCAAAAATTCTGTAAAGTTAATCAGGAGCATTGAATTGTCTATAAGGTTAGGGAACTGTGTGATGAAGTAACCACTAAGATGATGCAACTGGATCCATAAATCTGATGGATAAACAGACAGGACCTAAAAGAAGACAAAAGGCTCTTCTTGTTGCTTCAGAGGAATTGGGAATGTGCACGTTATGTCAATAAATTACAAAATGTTAATCAGAGAATATAAAAATGTGCATTTCAAAGTGCACACAACCTAATTAAAATGTAAAAAAATAATACTACAATAAATTATCTAAAAACTTATTTGCTCTTAAATGTAACTTGCATCAAAATAAATCAAAATGCTCAAAATTTGATTTTAAAATACCTTTAAGTTGTACGTCTCTATTGCTTCTATTTGTGAGTATTTTTATATCGCACTACGCACCCACTGGGCCACCGTAGAAGACCGTTTCGCCCACCATATGTATTTAGATTATTTTTATTGTAGTTAAGAAAAAGCCAGACAATTAAACTAACCTAATACTGGTAATTTAAGTTACAGAATATAACATACAAATCTATTTTTGTTTAATATAAACTGATGGAATTGGACACAGTAAGGAACCTTATGTAATTGTTTGAAATCAATATACTCTTTGTTCTGTAATACAAAATGTTCAAAACATTGTATTTTCTTGTCACATAATTTAAACAGAATCTCTTGACCATTTGAGCAGAAAAATTGGTTTCTGAATTAAAAATCGTTTCTGCATCGAATTGTGACCCTAAAAATCAGAAATGAATCGCCAGACACCGAAATAATTGGAAAATAGCTAATTATATGTAAAGTCACAATAATTGATGACCCACGAAGACTGAATGCTGGAGTTAAATCAACACAATATTAGTTTTAGGGATTATAGCGTAATTCTTTTATTTTCCATTTCATTTTTGATACAATACTATCTGACAAGTTGAAGAGCCACAGCCTCCCAATTAAAAGAGATTTGGTTATTTTATGCATCTTTAACCCCCCTAATTGTCTGTAAACAACAGTAGTTTTTTTGCTCCACTAAAGAGACTCGCAGTCCTGTACGTTCAATCGGAATAGAAAAGAAAAAAAAAGCACATGTGGTACTGCGCAGCTAAATCACACAATGAATGTTGTGGCGAGTAAAGAGGCTAATGGGGCAACTTCACTCACTAATCAAACGTGTGGTGCGCCATCGGGTTTGCGTGGGCTCGCTGTCTGTAGTAGCGCTTCTGCGGCATTGATGTAGAAGCCATGCTGGATTCAAGCACGCAATATAGTCCAAAACTTTCACAGATAAACACACACACAAAAAAAGAGGCTACTTCTGGATCGGAACCAACGAACGGAAAGTGGTTGATTCCTGTTTTGTCGCATGCGTGGAGTCGCGGAAGTTTTTGGCGTAATCAGAAAGCGTCCGGTGAGGGTTGCCAGGTTTGTCAGAATCACCGTCGACGAAGGCGCTTTTCACTTTAGACGTGAAAGTTCTCATCGGAAATAAGAGAACGCAAAAATTACACTCACGTAGGAAGAGGGAGAGTATGGAAGCCCATTTCCGCCATGAAAAAAAAAAAAAGACCAACAGGAAGTCATAATTTCGACTTTCAAAGTCATAATTATGAGATTTAAAGTCATAATTTCGACTTTCAAAGTCATAATTTCGACTTTCAAAGTCATAATTATGAGATTCAAAGTCATAATTTCGACTTTCAAAGTCATAATTTCGACTTTTAAAGTCATAATTATGAGATTCAAAGTCATAATTTCGACTTTCAAAGTCATAATTATGAGATTTAAAGTCATAATTTCGACTTTCAAAGTCATAATTATGAGATTCAGAGTCATAATTTCGACTTTCAAAGTCATAATTTCGACTTTCAAAGTCATAATTATGAGATTCAAAGTCATAATTTCGACTTTCAAAGTCATAATTATGAGATTTAAAGTCATAATTTCGACTTTCAAAGTCATAATTTCGACTTTTAAAGTCATAATTATGAGATTCAAAGTCATAATTTCGACTTTCAAAGTCATAATTATGAGATTTAAAGTCATAATTTCGACTTTCAAAGTCATAATTTCGACTTTCAAAGTCATAATTATGAGATTTAAAGTCATAATTTCGACTTTCAAAGTCATAATTTCGACTTTTAAAGTCATAATTATGAGATTCAAAGTCATAATTTCGACTTTCAAAGTCATAATTATGAGATTTAAAGTCATAATTTCGACTTTCAAAGTCATAATTATGAGATTCAGAGTCATAATTTCGACTTTCAAAGTCATAATTTCGACTTTCAAAGTCATAATTATGAGATTTAAAGTCATAATTTCGACTTTTAAAGTCATAATTATGAGATTCAAAGTCATAATTTCGACTTTCAAAGTCATAATTTCGACTTTCAAAGTCATAATTATGAGATTTAAAGTCATAATTTCGACTTTCAAAGTCATAATTATGAGATTCAGAGTCATAATTTCGACTTTCAAAGTCATAATTTCGACTTTCAAAGTCATAATTATGAGATTCAAAGTCATAATTTCGACTTTCAAAGTCATAATTATGAGATTTAAAGTCATAATTTCGACTTTTAAAGTCATAATTATGAGATTCAAAGTCATAATTTCGACTTTCAAAGTCATAATTTCGACTTTCAAAGTCATAATTATGAGATTTAAAGTCATAATTTCGACTTTCAAAGTCATAATTATGAGATTCAAAGTCATAATTATGAGATTCAAAGTCATAATTTCGACTTTTCCAAAAAAGCAGACATGCTGTCTTGTGTGACATTTACACAGTATTCAATTTGATCTGTCTAACCAGGAAAACACAGATTTTTCTCCTATTAATGGATTATAAACAAATTGAGGAGTATTTCAGATGTGGTTTAACCAATGATGAAATTCTTGCTTTGCTGGCTGAGGTTCATGGGGTTATTCTTAGCAAGAGGACACTAGAAAGGATTCTTAATAAGAAGAAACTTTGGCGCCGAAAGAACAAAAGTGATGTGAGTGTAGTGGCAGCTTTCATTCGTCAGCAACTTGAAACCTCTGGACAATGTCACGGATATCGATGGATGCACCAAAAATGCTGGATGAATGGTATTGTTACAGACAGGGAAACAGTTCGAGTCCTTTTACGCTTACTAGACGGTGAAGGAGTAGACCTAAGGTCAAGAAATCGACTGAGGAGACGGATTTACTATAGTCGTGGTCCAAACTATGTTTGGCATATGGACGGCTACGATAAGCTCAAACCATTTGGAATTGGGATCAATGGTTGCATTGACGGTTTTTCCAGAAGGCTAATATGGCTTGAGGCATACAAAACAAATAACGATCCAAGAGTCATTGCTGGATACTTCATGGATGCAGTGATTAAAGCTGAGGGTTGTCCTGAAAGACTTAGAGTGGATTTAGGGACAGAAAATGTTAATGCAGCTGACATGCAAAGATATTTGCATCTTACAGAAGACCAACCTCAAAGTGATAATGTAATATTTGGTCCAAGCACTGGAAATCAGCGGATTGAAAGATGGTGGTTGACCCTGCGAAGTGAATGTATCCAGTTCTGGATGGACCTCTTTGACAAACTGAAAGCAGATGGACACTTCTCGGATAACTTCTTGGACAAAGCCTTGATCCAGTTCTGTTTTCTCCACATAATACAGGTGAGCTTGATTTGAGCTGCTCTGTCTTCTCACCTATTGAAAATATTTATGATTGCTATAAAATGGTTATAATGTGCAAAGATGTATTTTCTGAGTATGATACTAAATTAATAGCATATCTTAAATATTGCACAGATTGCATGTTTGGGTAGTTGCTTGATTTAAACTTCCCTGTTTTTGGATAAATAACAGTCATGCTAGATTTACACTTCCGTTTTACTTTTGAATGTTTATTTCAAAGCTATGAGTTTAGTCTGGTTTTTGTTTTCTTCTAGAAAGAACTAAATGAAGTTGTTTCAGCTTGGAACCACCACAGGATACGTCCAACACACAATTCACGAAGTCCTCATGGGCGACCATTCATGATGTACACAGTACCTGAGGTGTATGGAACCAGAGACTATCTACACAGCATTGATCTGAACAGGGTTGAAACCTGCTTGGAAAACTGTGTTTTCAAAGACTTTCCATGTGATGAAGATGTCTTCAGTATCTGTGTGGACCTGATTTCAGAGCATAACCTGAATGTCACAGATGATGTGTTTGCAACAACTGATCTATACATAAGACTCAGGCAGCTGATTACCAGAGATTTGGAGCTGCATTGATAAATGTAAAAACATTTTGTTGCGTTGACAGTTTGCTACCTCGTCCCTAATTTGGACTTCAGTAGATATTTGATGACATTGTGAGAGTGGCAGCATTTGTTTCAACACATTGTTGCACCAGTATAAAGATGGGTCAAAGCCATTCACAAGCTCTGTAACTAAGCAAGAAGAGACACTAAAATAAGATAAATCATGCTGAGCTGATAAAATAAGTCTGACATTAGAAAAATATATTGATGCATTGGACAGATGATTTTTGGTTTTGATATTTTCCCTTTATTATCAATATCATTGCATTACAGTTTGAACATTATGCTTATTATTAAACAGGAAATAAAGGAATTGAGAACTGCTGTAGAAACCTCATTATTTTTCAGGTGTGCAACCCAATGCTGATTTAAAGCTTCCCCCGCCCCAAATAAATCACACATATAAACTGGAAAAAGCGGTTTATTGAACTTCAAAATTAAAGTCTCTATTCAGCTATTAGAGAAGCCTTTGAGTGTTTTAAAATAATTCTTTAAGATAATGACAATGCTTCAAGGTGTAAAAAAAAAAAAAAAAAAGAAAGTGTTCTTTTTCAGTTGTTTTCTGGTTAAATCTGATATTGAGCTACTGCAATGGCACCAATCTGTTATTGAAAATATTTTAAGGTTATGTTTACTTAAAACAAAAATATAAATAAAATGCTGAGTAAACAAAAGAAAATTTTTGAGGAATAAGGGTAAATGAAACACTTTACTCCATTTCTTCCAGAACTGCATTCAAACAGAGTAGCAACATGTTCATCCACTGAACATTTAAATTATGTGACTAATATAAGAAACAAAATATCAGAAATTATTCATAAATTATTTATGCAACTAAGAACTGCTTGTTTACAAGCGCGGCGGCCATATTGTATTTTTAATTGTGTAACAAACCAGCTTTTGCAGCCTCAAGTAAAATTAAAAGTAAAAAAAATTCTAGTAACAATATAAAATATTTCAATTTAATAAACAGAAAATATTGAGAAAATACATTTTACTGCCAACTCAAATTTATGCTTTAAACTTTAACTTTGGAGTACCTTAACAGAAACCCCCCCCAAAAACACTAGTAGTAGAGTGCCTACTATGACATTGCAGGTCTTATAAATACTCCAGAGAAAAATAAATTGCAAAAAGTAGAAACTCTGTGGAGTTAAGATGAGGTAACAAACTTGTTAAGATAATGCTAAACTTTGAAAGTTTAATACAAAAAGATTTGGTAACACTTTATTTGAAGGGGTGTGCATAAGACTGACATGACACTGTCATAAACATTCCACTTCATGTTCATGACAGATGTTATGTCATGTTTATGATAGTGTCATGTCAGTCTTATGCACACCCCTTCAAATAAGGTGTTACCAAAGATTCCTTAAACTCACATGTTCTTCAGCTGAAGTCTGTTAGACTATATCCATCACCCATACACTACTTTCTAGGACCTTGTTTATTTCGTGTCGAAACTCTGGATAGTTATCATAATTAACTGGCAACTCTAGGTAGCAACCGCATGTGTGGGCAACTGGCCGTCTCTGAATACCTTGAAGTTGAGTGAAGCTAACACTGATAGTTTTTTGAAGAAACAAATCAGATCCTGTGCAGAACCGCAGAAAAAGTGACAGGTGTTGTGAGTCTGATTCTCTGAGATAAGAACTTAAATATTTGCTGATGTTTTTCTGCTGTGCATTCATGACTACAGGGTATACAATTGAATTTATAACCTTTCTTAATGTTGGCTGGAGATTTTCATATGCAGCTGTAATACTTTCCATCTCAGACCTCAGCGGGGAAAGGACAGTGCTCCACTGCTCAATAACAAAGGCAGGTTCCTGAATGAGCTTTTGGTGGGCAAGCTCCTCAAGTAGTAGCTCTATGTTATCAGCTGTTGGTACTCTTCGACAGTTATGGATATCCATGATTTCCAGAAGCTCTTCTTTGTCAACACTCTGAAAATCTGAAAGGCAAGATTCAAACACCATCCGATCGTACTCTGTAACATACCTTAAGAAGCTATCAACAAGAGGACTCTTTATAGAACCAAGAACTGCTTGTTCCAGTATTACTGGAGCAAGTTTTATAGGCAGGTACTTCTGTTTTTGCCAGCCAAAGGCAATAATTCGGCCAATGCTTTCCCATTGTTGCTGTCCAAAATCATGACGCAAGTAGGGCACCTTAAAGTTATTGCCCATTGTACACTGTTCATAAAAGTCCTGCCAAAATTCTGAGAGGACATCCCTCAAAACTCCTCCATCATCAACAGCCTTTTCTCGCCTTCCATCAGGGAGCACCACTTGAATACATATGTCCTCCTGAGTGACACCTGGATCACAAAAATGTGAAATTAGTTCTTTCAGGATCTGGCCACGGTGAAGAACAAGGATTTTCTTAATCCCTTCTCTCTGAACAATTGGCTCGTTCAAAGAATCAAATTGTGAAGAAGAAAGCACTGGACTAGATGGCTGTGGAGACAGAGGAAGGGTGTCATCAAGACTGACACTATCTGTGTCAGAAATGTGTCCTGTGAAAAAGGTAACAGTGCCACTGTCTTCTAAAATGTCCCCATTGATTCCTGCATCTAGCTCTTGGACATTGGACAAATCACCCATGTCATCAGTAGAGTAAACTAGGTGAACATTATCACTGCTGCTGTTTGTCAGGACACTGCTGGTTCCAACATATATGGCATCAATGCTGTCTGGTGCTTTGGATTGAGTCAGTGGTGTGCAAACTTGAGAGTGAGTAGAAAACCTTAAAGTGTCTTGGTCATTTCCACTGGGGTTGTCTGGTTCTGAGTCGCTGCCAGTGTCCTTCTTTTTGGTTGTTAGGTAAAAACGCAAAACAGGTAGTTTTGTCTGCTCATAAAGTTCTCCAACTGTAATATGTTCATCAAGTGAATGTTCCTGGAAATCTGTCATGTCAACCTCAAAATCTGTAATTCTTCCATGTGAATTTCTTTGAGACGGAAAAAACAAACCCACTGCCTTTTCAATTAAGTCATTTTTTCTACAGTCCTTTGACACATCAATTTTTCTTGTTCCACCACCTTTCTTTGTCCGAACTTGTAAAAGCTCCCCATCTCGAGAATTCATCCATCCTATCTCAACTTTTCGAACAGTTTTTTGAGCATTTCTGATGTTAACATTTGCTGAGACCTGCTTTTGATCGTTGCCTTTGTTCCTTGAAATCTTGGCTCTCAATCGGTCAAAAAGTTTTGATTTCCGGCCAGCAGGATCATTTTCCCTTCGTCTGCAATATCCGAGAAGTGCCAGTCGGTCACCATAAGATGGAAGATACTCCTTAAGCTGCTCATCTGTCATGAGCAGAAGGACACTGGAGTCAATCTAGAAAACAAAAGTTAAAACAGTTATTTAACCTATAAAAATGGGGGGGAAAACCCAGTAAAAACAGCCACATGATAAAACTGATCTGTCTTCACCATGTCTCTATAATAGTGTTGTATGATAACTTCTAAATGTACTGATTTCCTTAGCAATCTAGCTACCTTATCCTTTTGCAGTCGTTGTATGACTTCCTCTGAAACATCCCGTGATTTTAGGAAGTCATATATCTCATCCATCCTGTGACAATTACACACAATAACTAATGAATAATGTCTAATAAAACATAACATTCCAAAAAATTTATTATGAACATGAGAATAGGGTTGAATGATATTACTGAAAAACATTTCACGATACAAGCATTTTTTATTATTTTATATCAATTATTTTTTTTTATATCTGAAATATTGCCAAACTGGTGATGTGACCTTTCCCATTTTATCCACAGCTTTCACACCATAATGTTTTTTAAAAACATTTATGAGGCACAGTGGTGAAACATTAAACTGCTGCTCCGCAAGTTACTCAACAGCTTGTTGCTAGTTCACCAGTGAGTTAAATGAAGCCATCAACCTAGACGAGCTAGCCTTGAGAGGTTGAGAAGCCTTGACTGTGCCTACATCCTCCAGAATGGTATGTGGTTCTGGATCACAGTTCAGAGAATATTCTATTGAATATTCTGTCAGACTTACTATCTATTGATATTGATCACGTGTGTATCGTGATACATATAACTGATTTATTGTCCAACCCTACAAGACAGACAGAAACTGTATTTCAGACTCAAGCTCCTGCTAAAATAAAGACAATAGACAACAAAACAGCTGTACAGATCTGCAAAAATAAACCAATACACAAAGAAACTACATAAAAGTAATAAAGAAAAATCTACCAGTGTCTCCACAACTAAATGGTAAAGTGTAGAGCTTAGGTCTGAAAGTTCTGTTTACATTTTTCCCCTAAAATATTTCAATGGTTGAACAATTCTCAAAATGAAATTCCCATCTTTATAAAAGAGTCAAGTGCATGAACATCATCAGAATGATTTTAGTTTTGATCTTAATTACTTTCATTTAAACAGATGATATGATAAATTGGATTTTCACAAGAGTTGCAACTTACCTCTGTTTAGGTTTAGGTTCAGGTCAAAGGAACCTCCTCTGTCTCTTTTGTAGGTATCCTGAAAGTTGAGTAAAGTTGAGGAGTTAAAATTTTCAACAGGGCCTGCCTGTTTTGGGGATTTTTTAAGTTCCTTGTTTTTCAATTTTTCTTATTTTGAATTGCTTTTGTAAATATTGTCAATGTAAAGCTGTAGATCTCCAGCATTAGCATAAGTGTACATAAAACTGCTAAGAAAACAGTTTGAAAACTGATGCATTTTGTACTTCCATATTTTACTCTTGTCTATGTATCAACAAAAACAATTTAACGGGAAAGATAGTGAATCACATTATGCATAACAAAACGTGCATACAACAAGCTGTGGAGCTTGTTTTAACCTACTAGCTATTGCTTGTATTAATGCCACAAAAAAATTATACATATTAACTTATTGAATTTTTGGAGTATAAACTTCTTATCGCACTCTGAAATAAAAACAATCTAATTAACGGACTACTTAAAAAAAACCCGGTTAAATATGCTAGAACAAGGTTAGCACGCTTTGACGGTTAACCTGCAGCTAGCTCATGTTGCTAAAACAACGAACGATGTACATAACACCACACGATCAAAAAGCATTCAAAACGAAGGAATCTAAACAAAATCAAAAAAGGCGAACCTACCTTTTACTGACTCTTAACGCAGTAGCAAAGGTTGGACCTTGGATTTAGGATCATATTTAACTGGGAGCTGGAGCATGCTGTTATTCTAAGGAGGCCTGTCCCCAACTGCTCCGGTATCTCATAATTATGACTTTGAAAGTCGAAATTATGACTTTAAATCTCATAATTATGACTTTGAAAGTCGAAATTATGACTTTGAAAGTCGAAATTATGACTTTGAATCTCATAATTATGACTTTAAAAGTCGAAATTATGACTTTAAATCTCATAATTATGACTTTGAAAGTCGAAATTATGACTTTGAATCTCATAATTATGACTTTGAAAGTCGAAATTATGACTTTAAATCTCATAATTATGACTTTGAAAGTCGAAATTATGACTTTAAATCTCATAATTATGACTTTGAAAGTCGAAATTATGACTTTGAAAGTCGAAATTATGACTTTGAATCTCATAATTATGACTTTCAAAGTCGAAATTATGACTTTAAATCTCATAATTATGACTTTGAAAGTCGAAATTATGACTTTGAAAGTCGAAATTATGACTTTAAATCTCATAATTATGACTTTGAAAGTCGAAATTATGACTTTGAAAGTCGAAATTATGACTTTAAATCTCATAATTATGACTTTGAAAGTCGAAATTATGACTTTGAATCTCATAATTATGACTTTGAAAGTCGAAATTATGACTTTAAATCTCATAATTATGACTTTGAAAGTCGAAATTATGACTTTGAATCTCATAATTATGACTTTGAAAGTCGAAATTATGACTTTGAAAGTCGAAATTATGACTTTAAATCTCATAATTATGACTTTGAAAGTCGAAATTATGACTTTGAATCTCATAATTATGACTTTGAAAGTCGAAATTATGACTTTGAATCTCATAATTATGACTTTGAAAGTCGAAATTATGACTTTAAATCTCATAATTATGACTTTGAAAGTCGAAATTATGACTTTGAATCTCATAATTATGACTTTGAAAGTCGAAATTATGACTTTGAATCTCATAATTATGACTTTGAAAGTCGAAATTATGACTTTGAAAGTCGAAATTATGACTTTAAATCTCATAATTATGACTTTGAAAGTCGAAATTATGACTTCCTGTTGGTCTTTTTTTTTTTTTTCATGGCGGAAATGGGCTTCCATAGGAGAGTGAAAGGTAAGCATCCAAGAAATAACTCAAGTAAGAGTAAAAAAGTATTTTGTAGAAAGGGAAATCAAGCAAAGACTGCTCATAACATCTGATTTAAGATTTTATAATGTCATCAGGCAGACAAAAATATAAGACCATGAGCAAATGTGTAGATTTAAAGACTAAAATGAAAAAAAGAATCCAAATGAATAATAACAACTTAATATAATTACTAAATAACAAAGCATTTCTCCAAAAGTTACTGTCTCTGTCCTTGCAGGGTCACACAGGTATAAAGGTGGGACAGTTTCACACATTTTACACCAAAACATGTTATTCTGCGAGGCACAGATTAACATGTCTCCTCCCTGAACTGTATAATGGCAGAACATTCCCATGTACTTTATATTTGTATAAACTTGTTTGAATAGATGAAAGTGGGAGCTTCAGGCTTTTAGTAGCTGAATACAAAAAGTAACCAGATTTGGTTCATTTTCTCTTTCCGATACCTTATGATGTCTTGCTATTTTTTGAGAAAACACTGTAGACAGAAATAATTCTGGTCATACCTGAGCTGACACAGAAAGTGGTTAGACTGATTTTCGTTATTTTTTTTAGTAACGAAAAAAAGGTTAAAAAAAACTATTTTAAGGCTTTTTGCTCATTTTAATAGATGAGAGTTTTCTCCATCTTGAAATATTTGTTTCAAACCCAACAACAACATGAAACAGGCATATTTGTCCTCCAGTCAACACACACTTTAATACAGACATCAGTTTAAAACATTTGAACAAATATGCCACATCAACTTTTTTCTGAAGGCGGGCATAAACTGTATCCGTTAAATCTTTTAGGAGTGCTTGCATGTGCGGGTTTGTGTTTCTTTGTGAAGGTATATGAGGGCAAGGAAGGGAGCAATATTAATATCTGTTTTTACATGTTTTTTTTCTTTTTTATATAAATAAAATAAAGTTAAAAAAAGTCTAAATCACATTTTGAGACATTTATCATGGTAAAAATGGTCACAGGGTTTATAAATAAAAAGTTTACCCAGGATTTTGGAGAATAATTCCAGACTTTTCCAAACGTGACTTTCCAAAGTTCTGTATCCTTTACCTGCATTGTAAAACCTACGACATTAAATTTCACCATGAGACTATGGCAGAAACTTCAGCCGTGGGTTGGCTTTCAGTATGTTGAAGGGAGAAAGGAAGGAAGGAAGAATGCGTTCAGAAAAGGTGTTATTGAACAAAATTTGGAAATGTTATTTTTTTCATCCTTTGACTATCTTCTTTCATGCTTATTCAGACCAGGAGACAATTGAAATCAATATGTTTTTTCTTCCAGCCATGAGTTTTTACTCAGTCCTACATACCACTGGTCTGCCTTCCTCACATTTCAGAAATAGACGGTTCCTCACGGCTCAGGACGAACCTGAGAGCCCATCTTATCACTTCAGTCTCAGGTACTTTTTATGGCACATTAGGATTTTATTTTATCAGCACTTTTGTTTCCTCCTCAAAGACCGTAGCATGACTTCACACCGTGGTCACTCTCATGACCACCTCCTGGTTGGCACCATGCAGGTTCGAGGGCCTCAGCTGGCTGAGGATGTGCAGGATAGTGTAGCCACAGTGGTGGGTGAGGATGGCCCTGATGTGTCGACTCGTTCTCCGTCCGTCGGCCGCGATGCCGTTTGAAAAGTTCCTTTCGACTTGACCGGCGGATTTGCTGCTTGAACTGATGGAGTCGCCCAGATCCTTGGTTTTCTCATAATTCAGCACTTTCCACTGCTGGTTCACTGCCCGCCAGCGCTTAAAGATCCGGTAAACAGATGATCCTTCGTGGATTATAAGACCTGGGTGTTAAGGGCAAAAGGTCGGGAGAGATTGGGGCAGGAAATAGTCTTACAAACAGACAAACAAGTGCTTGTTCAACAACAATCTGAGAGCACTAAAAAGTACAGAAGGTACGTCATGTACCAGGATTGTATTTTGGAGATTTACAGCCAGACATGATGGCAAATAGCATACAAATAGTCAATAAGTGTTTGTTACTTAAATGTGGACTCAGACTTGTAAACAAGTACAGAACATTTTGAGAGAACAACTAATCATAAATCTCTTCATCCTCAACAGATTAATTTAAGTTATTGTGGCCCACAGAAACCACTGCTCCTGAGCTGTAGGAAATATTTTAATGATTTTTTAAAACTGTCCCTTTATGAAGAGGAGTGTAGTTCACTGTTAGTGTTGGCTTCAGTTTGCTTTAGAAATTGATTGTGTTCTAGTTGGAAACTGGAAAACTGGTGGAGTTTGATTATTTTTGTTGTTAGTGCAAAAAGCTAACTACTGATACCAGACTTCAATCCAGGATATTGGATTTTTGTGCAGAGTAACACAAAATAGAACATGACTGTAAAGTAAAAGGGAAAGGATAAACTGTTTTCCAAAATTCTTGCAAGTAAGTTTTATTAAATCAGTTTGAGAAACTATCGCTTGCTGCTCTTTCAAGTCAGGCCTTATGTAAAGACAGACATTCGTGCCCATTCTCCTTTGCAAAATAGCTGAAGCTCAATCATTTTCAACATCATTAGCACCAATTCCTAATCTGTACTTTGACTGGGCCACTCTAACTCATGAATATGTTTTGATCTAAACCATCACATCATAGGTCTGCATGTTTGTTTGGAGGTGAAACTCTCCCCCAGTCCCAAGTCCTTTGCTGTCTTCAACAGATTTTCCCCTCAAGGTTGTCCTGGTTTTGCTCAATTAATGTTCCTGTCAACTCTGACCAGGTACAATTCCCATGCTGAAGGAAAGAATCCCCACAGTATGACGCTACCACTACCATGTTGGTGTGCAGCGTTAGTTTCTTACCACAAATAGCTTCTCTTCCATAAAGACCAGATTTGTGGAGTTGAGTTAATTGCTGCTGGGTCAACAGATTCATCTGTCTCTCATATTATAAATTACACTCATGTTTGTGACTGAAATAAAAACTTATAAAGCACTTCAACACATATGAAAACCTTTACAAAGCACATCAAAGAGCTCCAATCTCTTACCTACACATACTACGTCCATGAAGCCGTACATGCTGTAGCATATCTGGAACAAAAGGTCCTGCCGCTGCCACTTGGCCGAGGGGCTGAGCGACGACCACACCAGCCAGGAAATGCTGGCAAATAGGAAGAGAGAGCCCAGGACAATGGCAGCAATCTGCACCCTTTCAATCACAGTCAGAGAGATGGCCTGCCACTGGACACAAAGAGAGAGAGGAAGACAGAATGCAAAAAAATCCCCAACAATTTTAAATCTATGTACGGTATACATATGCATAATGAACAATGAACGGCTGTTGTCTAGTGAAATTCATGTTTATCATGGTGGTGGTGAAATTGAGAGAGGTTTGTGTTTTTCGTGGGGTAACGAGATTCGATCCATTTTGAAGAAAAACAGTTGTCTGCTTCAGAGAGAGAGTATGCTGCACACACTGACTACCTGAGCTTGGTTTCTTTCTAATTAAATTCAAAGTATAAACAATGTATTCATAATGCTTAACTAGGCACTTGTTCCCTCCATGGTTTCATTTCAATCTGGAGAGACTCAGGCAGAAAAGAATAAACGATTAGGAAATTTATTGACAAAAAATGAATAACAGTTCTTTGGCGCTCGGGCCCCGGCTGGAGATTTGAGCAGTGAATTCCGGCGAATTCAGATGAGCCCATCAACGCTGAATAGGGATACTCCCCCCGGGGCCCGACACTGGTGGTGGAGGTTGGGAAAGATGACGTCTTGAAATGCTGGTGGAGAAGGGGAGGAGGTGGGTTGAGCAAAGCTGGAAAGCAACTGGCGGCGTGGGTGTGGAGCCTTTTAACAGAGCTTGATTGAAGATTGGAGAAGGCGGGTCGAGGTCCAGTGATGAAGATGACGCAGTAATTAGATGGAATGGGTGGAGCGGAAGTCTTCCAGCTTGAACTTGCGCCTAGGCTTCATTTGCACAAGAGCTTCAGTTATCCAAATTACCTAATAACTGGTACTGTGTCACAATCATACAAATACTCATTTTAGAGAGACAGACAAAGATGAATAAGAAGCAATATGCAACAAGACAGGGCAATAAAAATGTATTGCATAAATTAATCTTATTTTAATACAACTTTTACATTGATTAACGTCTTTGGAGTGGAAAAAAAGAATACCCCATATTCTCTTTTTAGCTTTGTTTTACTGCCCTGAAACCACCACTACCACATTTAACAATACATATGACATAAATGTCAGCAAGAACTCCAGTAAACCCATCACTCCGCCATGCTTCAAAATAGAAAAGATTAAACCATTTTAAACCAACTAGAACTGCAACAAACTGGGCTGAACCATAACCCAAGTTTATTTCTAAATGTTCTTTACCCTAATTTGTCTGAACATATAATACATATGGCATAATGGCACAAGAAAGTAATTTTCTCTTCTGCTTTTTGTAGACTCTACTGTGTGCCATTGTGTCGACTTAATAATCACTGAATCTCACACAGCGATGGTAACATTTTCTGTTTTTTCTTTAACCACTCAAATATTGTAAAGCGTTTTCTTTCTGAGAAGCAACCTGGTTGTCCAAACCCTGATGTATTCATTAATTGATCTCCTTTCTTGTTCTGGGTGTGTACCTGCAGTGGGTTTTTGGTGCTAATGGCCAGAACCTGGTACTTGAAGTAGCAGAGCTCGCAGCTCCAGGAGCCTCTCTCACTGATCCAGCGGATGAGGCAGGACTGGTGAGTACAGCGCACGGAGCCGTCACAGCGACAAGGGCTCAACAGCTCCCCCTGCAGGACAAAGACGGGTTACTGCATGAGACGAGCAGCTGAGTTGCTTATTGAAACGTTGAAAAAAAAAAATATATATATATATATATATATATATATATATATATATATATATACAGTACAGACCAAAGGTTTGGACACACTTTCTCATTGAATTCAATGAGAAGGTGTGTCCAAACCTTTGGTCTGAACTGAGTACAGACCAAAAGTTTGGACACACAGTTGTGTCCAAACATTTGGTCTGTACTGTATATATATGTACATATATATATATGAAGACAGAAAAATAAATAAATCAAGCATAACTTCACACCCAACACTGTTGACAGTATTTCAGGGAAATTCACCAGCTGTGGGCGCTGAATAGAGTTAGTCCATAAGGTAGGAGTTTTAATTAAGAAAACAAAAACAGATGCTTTTAATCAAATCTGCATATAAAAATATTTAAATACACAGATGCAGAGCAAATGACACTTATCAGCTCTTCAGAAAACCACAAACAAAAGCCCTAAAATGCAAAATATGTGTTTGAAAAACCTATAAAATAAATGTAACAGAAGCATTTTTTTAAGTTAATTCAGAGTTGTAAAGAATTTGATGCAGTGTTGTTGTTGGGTTTTTTTTTTAGCAACTATTCAAAATGGGGAAAAGAGAAGAAACCCTGTTATAAAGGTGAGATGTGTTTTGAACTGCATAAGTTGGAAAAAGGTACAAGTAAATATATACTCATCAACAGTCAGAGCAATTGAAAAGTTAAATCAGCTGAGATTGGGATGAACAAGGCTTAAGGAGGGATGTTGGGGTCATTAACAGCAATTGCTTATTTTAAGGGTTTCAACATCAGGAGTACCAGTATTGTAAAAACTACATGAAACATGAACTGCTAGATTTTTACCTTCAGGTTGGTGATATACAGAAAATACATATTATTTGTAGAAAACAGCCACCACAGAGTCAGTTTCTGTCCCCAGACTGTCACTCTGATGAATACAATAACGAGTTTGGGATGTGGGTAATTAACTACTGTGAAATAAAATAACCATATTTGCATTTCCACAACCTCCTGTTCTTTTTTTAGTTTCTTTGTAAATGTTTACTAATGGCTGTACATGTACATACTGTTCCTTTAATCATTTATTGTATTTCTTTTACATATTAATACTAGATATCCATATGAGTGCTTGAAACCGAAGTCAGATTCCTTGTTTGAGCACAATCTTGGTCAATAAAGCTGATTTTGACCAAAACTGGTCAATAATCAATCTTGGTGATCAACTCGGATTTGATCGAATGGGAGTTTTTAACATTCAGCTATATTTCCTTTCCCTCTTAGTGAATCATTTTATTCAGATACAATAAAAAGGGACAGAAATAGACTGATATGTAAAAGTTCATTTGAACTACAATTTCCTGCCTTCTCTGCATTTAAAACAGCCTAATTTTCCTGTGGCTTCAACTCACAGCGATAAATGATCTTCATCAGTAACGATAAATCCAGCATCTATTTTCAGACCCCTTAGATGTCGTTGACTCGTCTTCCTCTTTTCGACAGTTTCACACGCGTTCCTCCTCTTTAGGGCGGCTTCACTGTTATTCTCTTGAACATGATTTGTTTTACCATATTTTTGACAGCTGCAGAAGGTTTTGTTTTTCTCCTTTTCTAGGAAGGTAATTGCCACAAAAAAGTGCTTTGTAAAAAAGAAAAGATCATTAACATTTGAAAATGAGTGACATTGGATCATAAATGCCTGAAAATGTTTTAATAGAAGACGGTTGCATTCCTTTGATTAGTTTTTACCAAAAGGTCCTTGCTGTTCCCACTGCAAAAACACAAAATCTTACCAAGTATTTTGGGTCTAGTTTCTAGTGCAAATATCTTAGCAAACTTGAAATAAGACAAAACTAACTTACAAGTAACTTTTTAGTAAGATAGACAAGCTTGTTTTAAGTAAATAATTCCTTAATATTGATGAAAAAGTTCTAGTCCCATTGGCAGATTATTTAATTTATAACAAGACATTTTGTCCCATGTTACAAGTTAATTTATCAGCCAATAGAACAAGAACTTTTTCATCAATGTTAAGGAATTACTTACTTATTTACTTACCTATATCTTGCTGAAAAGTTACTTTTAAATTAATTTGTATTATTTTAAATGTAGTAAGATATTTGCACAAGAAACGAGACCAAAAATACTTGGTGAGAGTTTGTGTTTTGCAGTGTTCCCCTATCTGGATCAGTCTACCTCTCTACATTAGATCATTGATCATCTAAAGAGACTCTTTAAGATCCACTTTAATTAACTGATCAAATATCTTTGAATTGAATTCGAATCACTGACTTTTAACCCCGTTGATAACCTGACTTTTTAAGTTTCTAATGTCTTTTAGTCTGTTTTTTGTTTTCTTTTTGTCATCTATGCATGTTGCAAAGCACTTTCTGTAGCTCTTGTTGTTATGAAGTGCTACACAAATCAAAATTAAATCGACAAAATCTGTCAGTGTCAATGCATTTCTGGAGTCTATAAAAAGTTTGAGACTGGGGCTGAAGTTCATCCTCCATTAGCACAACAACTCAAAGCACAAAACCAGAGAGCCACAGTGGAATGGTTTAGATAAACGTGTTAAAATGGTCAAGTCAAAGCACACACCGGAATTCAAAGGATAATCTACAGAAAATGTTGCAGAATTGAACCCAGGGTTGCAGATTTAAAAATAAGTGTCACTATGAGGCATTCACGATCCATCTGCTCCTGAATGCCTTCATACGAATACATTTGGCTTCATCTCATGAAATTTTCCCCTAGTCCTCCAAAGTAATCAGAAAACATCTGGAGTGGTGTGTTTTTTTTTCTTGTTATTGTAATCATTCAGCTCCCTGAAGGCTCTCAGTCTGACAGCTCTATTTTCTGACTGACTCCGGGGGATGTGTGAGGTCTTTAATTAGTTTTATACCTGGAGAGGAAACAAAACTTTCTGACACATGCTTCTCACAAGTTCAGTCCAACACTTTGTGGAAATGGGATTTAAAACGTATTTTTGCTTTGCATTTGATGTTTTCACACTTTCTCAAGTAAGAGCAGGGAAGCTGGCCAGTGTTGATGGGAAGATGGCTGGAGCTCAAACACAGGACCTCGCTCGATGAAAACTTGTTAGAGGCTGAAAAAGACTTGAGATTCAATGAAGGTTCACCTTCTAGACAACAAACCCAAACATACAACCATAGCTGCAGTAAAATGATTTAAATCAGCGCATATTTATGCATTAGATGAAGTCTAATGTTTTAAGACTTGATCAGTTCTGTTCACAGATTATCTCAATGCAATATGATTAAGTTTAAGCTTTTTCTACTTGGAGATAAAGGCAAAAAGAACCGTTCTTCTCCAGAGCTCAAAACACTTTCTGTTTTAATTACAGCAAAAATACAAGTCAATATGGTACTTTTTTAAAAATGTATTTGCAGAAAATATGAAATAACAGCTCTGTTCTGCTTTCTGGTGGTTTCTATGATGCTGAGTTTTCTGCTCAGACTATTCTTAAAAGAAGCCCTTTGTCTACCTGCAGCTATTATTAGATCACCACTGAAGTTTGGTTTAATCTTAGTCACTATATGACTTTACTTTGAAATTGGAGCGCACTGCGTGGAGTGTTACAGATGAATGACTGTGGAAAACAACAACACACAAAATCTTGGATATGTTTGGAGTCTTTGTTGAGTCTCTGCACCATCAGGATGATGGTTTAAACAGTCGATATTTTTTTTTTTTAAACCAAAGCCTGATTTAAATTTCGTCACACCATCATCATCATCATCATCTCTGGCTTCTCTGATGACTCTAGAGACTAGATTTTATTTTGGGAGGGTGTCAGATTAAATCGGGGTTGATTGCAAATGCATGGGAGGTGTTTCAAGATTTTTATTTGTGCAAAAACAAAATGTACCATGTTATTTTCCTTCTACTACCAAACCCGTTCATCTTAACTAACCTCATTTAACCATGTGGAGACACTTTCCTGATAATGACAACAACAATGACCTACCCCGCTTGACTTGTGTTCAAACACAAAAGTTCACCTTTTCTGGCCCCTGGAAGCAGATCCTGCACTGCTGTGCTTGCACCGCGCTCTCAGAGAGACTCGGCAGGGAGGACGCCTCCAGACCTCCTCCTCCTCCTGCTCCCTGGGGTTTGTCTCCTTCTTTATCCCCGGAGGCCAGGCTGGGTGGTCGGGGCCCGTAGTACTCCTCCTCGTCGTCCCGGTGGGAGCAGCTCATCTGTGGCCAGCCACAGCCTGCGATGGTGAAGCCTCTCATCCTGCTCTGCTCTGGGTCTGTGCCTGGGTCAGTCCTCCGGCTGCTCGAATCCGAGTGCATCAGCAGCAACACTTTGAGTTCATTGAAAACCGTTCCAAGACGACACTTGAACATGTCTCAGTACCTTCACAGCACAGGCACAGCCCTCTTTTTTGTTATTCCTTTAAAACATCATAATTATTAGTATTATTATTAAGTCTACTATTGTGAAATTTATCACGGCAAGCACTTCACATCTTGTTATATTAAAAAACTACAAAAAAAAAGCATGCTCGAAACATGATAGGCTGGTAGATCAGCCCATGGCTCTTTGCATATCCTGTTGTTATAGCATGTGCACTGCAGTCCGACCAATGAGGAAGGGTTACTGTTTATCTTTATGGATGGAGGCGTTTTCTACCGGGATTCAATTACAGAGCTCTAAACCAGGAGCCCCGAGCCGCTTAAAGTCAGAATAGGAAGGTCCAGCTGCGGTCCAGCAGGTCCAACAGGACTCGGTAGAGGTTCTGAGTGACAATGAGGAGCTGTCCAAGGTGTTAACATCAAAATATAACCCTGTCTGAATAAGAAAATCAATACGGGTTTCGAAGGGAGGTCGGTCGTCAATAAAAACCCACTTACTGAAGGCATTTGTGTTTTTCATTAGGAGGAGGTGAGCAGCTTGTGGGAATCCTTTGTTTCTCCGCGGTGGCATCCATCAACTCCCCTGCTGTCTCTGCGGACTTTGTCCCACACCTCGTCCTCCTGAAGCAGCTCCCGACCGCAAAGTTTCAGGTTTTAAATCGGTTCCGTTTTATCCAAGCGGTGAAGGAGCGTTGGACGTCGGTTCAGGGTCAACTCGTCCCCGAACCATCCCGGCGCCGCAAGCAGAGAAGACGGATGAGAGGAGGGGAGAGCAGGACTCCTCCAAACACGAAACAATGTGCCGAAATTACGCAGCGCCGGTCCATGGTGGCTTGGTTCAAACCGCCGCGCACCATCCTCAGCAGCACAGACCCTCTTCACATGGTGAAATCCCGACGCGACTCGGTTCCTCACCCCACAGGGTGCTGACAACGAGTCTCCATCTCCTCCGAACAGGAACTTCCTTCCCCAGCCATGAAGCCGCCGCTCGCCCCATCCTCTGTGGGCGGAGTGAGGCTGGAGCTGCTGTCCAACGTGCTGATATTCACGTGACGTGTCAGCCACGTGCTCATTCATCCGACACATTATGAGAGTCAAACTGTGTTTGCTGCAGCCAGGGGCGCAACTACATATTTTTGAGGTGGATGCGAACATCATCATTGTAGGCGAGCTTAAGCTAACCTGAATATTTACAACTCTCTTGCTGATACACGGACATTTCTTACCTTCTGTCTTTCAACCACTTTGAAAAGCTTTTCTTCGTCTCTCCAACATCTTTATCCTTCCCCCTCTTCCGTTTTCTGTTTTGGGCCCCGGAGTTTTTTCTGCGCCCCATCTTTAGCTCCCTGTTGTCGAGGCATTACTACAAATTTAAAAGAAAACAAAACGCGCCTCAGCCGCTGCCCACGCTGCCTGTATGGGAGGGGGGCGCCTAATCAGTGCTGTTCCTCTGTTATTGATCATTTCATACACAAACAGCTGTTAAGTACATAAAATGCTGACTATATAAAAAAAAAAAATCCCCACATCGTTTTTGCGCCACTGGCTACAACACCTGCAAGTTGTCGGGAGGTTCGGCGTGCAAGCCAGCATGTGGAGGGGTTTAAATAAATTAGAAGATTGTCTAAAAGTTTTATTTGAATACTTGAGTTAGAAAAAGTAAACTCATTTATATATTTGATTTATGTAATACGTTATTTTTATTATCTTGACAAAATGTTGAAGGGTATGCCACAAAGCTCTATATGCAAGCGTGTTAATGGAAAGTTGAGTGGAAGAAAGAAAGTGTGGTTGGACAATGTGCACATCTGTCTAGGACAATCACAGTTTTGTCAGGATTGTGAAACGAAGCCCAGTAAAGAATTTGGGAGAGATTCAGAAGGTGTAGACAACCACTGGAGTCTCAAGAGACATACAAAGTTAAATTCAATTTGAATTCAAGAATACATTATCGATCCTAAAATTAAGTAAAATATGGTTAAATATCATGTTATTCAAGGTTCTTCAAGTGGTTGTTAGGAAGGATCTCTTGTAGCAGTCTGCATTACAGCAAACTTGATGAAGCCTCTGACTGAAGACTCTTAGTCGTAAAGTAATCTGACAACATCATGAGCGTCATACTTGGGATATAAAGTTGCCCAGTTGCCTTTATAGATGAAAATACATTTTGACTTTAACTTGGGAATTAAGGTCCCAGAACCTAAAGGAAAAGTGTGGAGGCACAGAATCGACCGTGCTTGAAGTCCAGTGTGAAGTTTATTCCACAGTCAGAGAGGATTTGGACAGCAACGCCATCCGCTGTTCATGTCCACTTTGTTTTTATCAAATATAAAGTCAGCAAAGCATCTACCAGGGAATTTACTGCACTGCTGTCAGCTTAGTCCACTTTATAATTCAACCAGGTCAAATTCATCCAAACCAGTTTTTGTCTGGTTTGGTCTAAATTCAGTTTAAATCAATTCAATTCATTTGAACAAAAAATACTTAGATTCAGATCCAGTCACAATTTTAGTTCATCACTGTTACAAACTGATTAGTGGATATAAATTAAGCCCATCTGATTATTGATTAACCAACAATTTCTACATCTAAAGCACGGGGCGACTGTGGTGGAGAACAACTCCCTTTCAACAGGAAGGAACAGCAGTATGAGCGTTGTGACTGTACTGTGATCGGCTGAGGGTTGAGAGGACAGAGCAGACAGAAGCACAGGTCCAGGATTACAGTCAGAGCCGTAGGCGTAGGAACCGGGGAGAACTGGAGGGGACATTATAGTACCCTAGACCGTTACTTGGTCTCTGACACTAACGACAATAAACGCAGGTAATATACTTGAAAACAAGGTAAAAACATTGTCCGTTAGAATGGATGAAAAATGTTTAGATACTTAAATAGCACATTTTTACAAGACAAATGTCTAGCATAAGCTAAAGCTAATGTTAGCCACAAAGTTTAAAGGAAGTAAAACTCACCTTCGTATCTGTGTATAACGAGGCGAACATCTTGAAACCTTTCTCCAGCTTATTGTCGGGGCTTCGGATCGATGTTCATCATTAATTGTTACCTTGGACAAGCCCTGCAGACGCCCAGTGTAAAGAGCCTTTTTCAATAGATCGGAAAAGATTGAGCCGCTTTGCCCCGAACGCGGAAGCTGAGGTGCAAAGAGCCCAACAGTTCAGAGTTTCTCATAAATCCTCTATTGTCACTATTTAAATATCATATTCATTGTTCCAGGTAGGGGAAGCCATGCTTTGCTGCATTTTACAATGAACTTAAGTTTTATATCCAGACTATCAAAGACAGAAAATAGCTATTAAAACAATTGAACTCTGTACTGCTTTGAATGAACAGTTGGGAACCGAAGCCCCGTAGCTTTTTCTTCATCTTGAATATATTTATCTGTATTTGTTTTTTTTCTGGAGGCAGAACAAATGTTTCACTCTGTTGTTGTACAGTGTGTCTGTGATTAAAGTTTTTAAAAAAAACATCCCCCCTCCCCCACACCCAACAGACTTCTTGTGGCTTTGATGTCATAGTGATGTCACTCATCCTGTCTATGACATCACTGGCGGCTGCCTTTGTATTGCCAGATTCCACAGAGAAATTCATTTGCAGTCTGAACCAGAGAGCAAAGATGGAAGAGGATAATTTTGTGTTGACAAAAATAAACAAATTACAGAAGAACCGCAGCAAGCTGCAGGAAGAGAACAAAGAGCTTCAGAAAACCATAGAAAGTCTGAAGATTAAACTAGAGAGACTAAACAGAACGGACAAGACACACAACTGGCATGAGGAAAATAGCTTACTTCTAAAATCAAATGCATTTTACAAAAAACAAATCAGAAAAATTAATCTGGACCTGGAGGAAGAAAATGCAACTATACACCAGCTAAGATGTGATAATGAAGACAAATTAAGAATAAAAGATAAACTGGAAGAGGACCGGAAAAAACAGAGAAACATTGCAGCAGACAAATTAAGAGCAAAAACAGAAAAACTCGAGTGGCTAGAGAGAGAAAATGAAGAGTTAAATAAACAGATTGTATCTCTGAAGATTAAAAATGACAGAATCGAATCCAGACTGGCGGAAAAAAGCAAAGATGTCCAGCAAAGGGAAGAACCAGTCAGGGTAAATATCCAGGAAGAGGAACTTTCAGTATGTCAGAAAGTAGGGAGAATTTTTATGCATATGTACGATTCAACGTTGGCGTATTGGGTGCCACCCTCGGTTTTTTTTTAACAGTAAAGGATATTTTGGGTTGCTGGAAACAGGATGTTTGTGGGATAGTGATGCGTTTAAATTAATTACAAATATAAATACTCTTGTTTGCTTTTGGAATTTGTGCCTAGTGAGAGATGCTTGCAGGAAGACATCTAAACGGGTCAAACTGGAAGCTGACACCAGATGGTCTGCAGCAAGAGTGATGACTGACGGATGATTAAGGGTCGAAGTTTATGAAACAGAAACAGAGGAACTGTACATGAGACAGGGATGCACAAGACACCTCCTTGTTCTGTGGGTTCATCAGTTCCTGCATCGTTTCTACAGAAGGAAATAAACAAGAACTCTGAATTTTGCATTCTACATTACAGCAGCTTGCAGGTGCAACACACCTGTGACTCAAGAGAACAGAAGAAGCAGCTGCTATGTGATTAACTCAAGATAACCAAATCCAGGGGTCTCAAACTCCAGGCCTCGAGGGCCGCAGTCCTGCAGTTTTTAGATGTGCCACAGGTACAAAACACTGGATTGAAATGACTTGATGACCTCCTCCTTGTGTAGATCAGTTCTCCAGAGCCTTAATGACCTAATTATTCTGTTCAGGTGTGGTGCAGCAGAGGCACATCTAAAAGTTGCAGGACTGCGGCCCTCGAGAACTGGAGTTTGAGACCCCTGAATAGGCTCTGTAACTAGGACCGCCCTAAGGAAATAAAAAGAAAGTCTCTGGGAGGAGCTGTTTTAGAGCGGGTAGATTGTAACTAAAGCACGCTGCTGTCCGTTCTCCTTGCAAGTAAATCTAAAACTCACTTGTCTCTCTCTTCTTTTTCAGTTTGAGAATGCTTAGGTAGATGAACCTGACATTAATTTGGTCCTTCGAAGCCGGATCCCAAGATACTGAAGGAATCCAGCGGGTGAGACCGAATCCAGAAGGACCGTGCGCACGGCTAAACTCTTCAGAATGAGTTTAGATCTTTTTCCGGGACTGGTATTTGGTTTACCAGCTGGAATCTGACGCTTGACGGGACTCCGTTTACTGAGAGTAAATTGTCTTTTAAAAGAAAAGCGTGAATGAGTTGATGGCGTTCGCGTTAAAAGAAATCCTGTGTAAGAAACGCTGTGAATCCTGGGCTCTAACAGCTGAAACTAAACGGCTTTAACTTTATGCTGTTGTGATAATTGGATGGCGGAGTCCAGCGAGCAGCCGCTTAAATCCGTCTTAAAAGTTTCATTCCGTAAAAAAACAGGGCGGCGGAGTCCTGCGTGAAGACGCTTCAGCTCCGGAACTGAAGTGTGATTGGAGGTATAAACACCTTTAGGTATTTTATCTCATTTAAAGTAGCGGGTTTGGAAGGAGCAAACCAATTGAGGATGCAGAGGCAAGAATCCTCCACTCGTAAGAGTCCAAGAAAGGATTACCACAATCGGTATTTTTAATTGTTACCCACTATAAAAAAGAAACCAGTTTTTAGAACAGCCTAGGTGTTGACAAACTGGTCTAAATTGTTTAAAATGGGTAAAAATAGCAGGAAGTGGAGGGAAGTGTTTCAATATGTGTTCGTTTAATTTCTCTTATAAATGAATTCATTTATTCAATTATAGAATTCAATTATAAATGAATTCTGTTTGCACAGACTGTTTGTGCCGCTGCCATCAGGCAAGCGGTTCAGGAATATACGGACTACAACAAATAGACTGAGAAACAGTTTCTTCCCCACAGCCGTCAGAGCCATTACTCCCTGCCGCCCCCCCCTCCCACACATATCATAACCTCGCAGTCACACATACATATCCCCCAACCCCACACAGCCATATTGTTCTGCACTTTGCACTGTCACATCATCTGTACTTTGCCATAATTGGACCTGCTGCTACTTCTTTGGTGTGGTTGAGTGCCTTTAGTTAATTTAGTTGTATATATTGTTATTATTATTATTGTGTGTTTGCTTATTTATACTGTATATATTTGACCTTTTGCACGGGAGCTGCAATGGAAATTTCGTTGAATTCTGTTCAATGACAATAAATGCTATCTATCTATCTATCTATCTATCTATCTATCTATCTATCTATCTATCTATCTATCTATCTATCTATCTATCTATCTATCTATCTATCTATCTATCTATCTTAAATTGTCCGGAATGGTAGAAAAATAACTGCAGTACTGGAGAATACACAGCAGATGGCGGCATAGCAACCATTGAACGAATTACTGCTTTATATTTCAACAGTAAATATAAATCAAAAGATTAACAGCAGTGAAAATATTGGGAGTGTGTTGAAGGGCAGGTCCCTGATAAAATACAAAATATCTGAATAAATGGATAGTAAATTACAGGTTAAAAGGTTAATTAAATACTAAAATAGAACTATAGGATAAAATAAAAAACTAAAGAAAGAGCCAAGAAATTAAGGAAACAGAAGATTGTGATAACAGTGTGTTGGCAAATAAATAGATGACTAAATGAAACACTAACTAAATAAATACAGGAATAAGTAGATGAATATAATAAATAAAAAAATATCTGAAAACTGGAACAAAAGTCATAAAGGAAAACAAGTAACAGACAGGAATGTGAAACACAAGAACGGGGAATATGAAAGTTTTTTTAAGAAGGAAAAGGATGAGGAAACTTTAAACAGTTAAAGTTTCATAGAAAGAAAAATAATGATGAAAACTACAGGAATTAATAAACTGAGTAGTAGGTTTGGTAAGTAGGCATATGTGGTGATTTAGAAATAAGGAGAAAGGCAAGTGAGTCAAAGTAAGAGAATGGAAAGATGATTTGAACAAATATCTAATTAAAATGATAGTTGTGTTCAAGTTGCTCTCATAGTAGTTTGGAAGAACTTAATAACTGGAAATAGAAAATAGATCTTATAGAGAAACAGCTAAAATGCTTTGCATGGTCCAAAGGATGTTTATAAAAATCTGAGTAATAATTATGTAGAATTATAAGAATTAAAATATTAGATAAGAATGTTAATTATTCTTTGCGCAGATTTAAAAAAAACAAGCTGCAGCTGATTCTGGACATCTTAACATTCTTTTAATAATGAACAAAACTTTATTAAGATAGAGAAATATTAAATCTACAGGACTTACTTTTAATTGATTCAGTGAAACTAAAACCAACTCTCTTGGTAAATAGTAATTGATCAAACAGAGGAACACATAGCCTTCATGGATTTCAAATGCACCATTAGCTCTGCTCCTAAAACTTTTATTTTTATTGCCAATATAAAACAAAAACAAATGTTTGCAGTCCACTTTAAAGAATCCAAAACAGATTACAGTTTCTCTGGCTACAAGATCAATGTACCAATGGGCTCTTTGCAAAATGCGGCTCTCTTTTTTCCGTTTTGAGTTACCATGACAACTAGAAAAGACAAAGTCTTATTTCAGACGCAAATAAAACAATACTATGAACATTGCTGTCTTCCTAATATAATGGGCTTTTAAGTTTTCACGGATTTCCAAGCGATCCTGAATTAAGAAGACGGTGGATTGTAAATATTCGTCGCTACCAGTTAAAGCTAACGCAGCACAGCAAAGTTTACAGCCTTCACTTCACTCCGGATCAACTTCTTCAGCCTAAAGAAGAAGGTAAAGGAGCCTCCTGTGTTATTTCCATGGAATAACTTCTGTATTCTTTATAAAATTTTGAAATCTTTCACTCGCGTGCTTTTATTTTGAAGGCGCACCACAGCGCCTTCAGCACAGCGCCTCCTCCTCTTCCTCCCTCTGAACGGCTCAGAGTGTTTAGGAGGCAGCGAGTCACATATTTACTGACTTTACTGAATACACTCATTCATAGGAGTGTATGAATGAGGTAAAAGGTCTGTCGGGAGGTTGCCATGAATATCGCCTGTTTATAATATCTTGTTGTCAGTTTACTTTCATATATAGAACTAAATATTTTTGGTTAAGTTGTTTTAATTCTTGAACAAAATTTTACTGCTAACTTTGTCTAAAAGTTAGCTACTCTAGCCACAATGTTGTATTTAATGAGAATGAGACTGAAACGGCAGCAAAATTAGCCTTTTTATTATTTAAAGTGAGCAATAGCTACACAACATTTGATCATACTTGACCACTTAACATGTATTATATTATATTATATTATATTATATTATATTATATTATATCTCCAGCTACGTTCCGGGTGAGAGCAACACAGAAACAGACAGGACAAACAACCATGCACACACACACATGGAGAATTTAGAGAGACCAATTTACCTAAGAGTCATGTTTTTGGGCTATGGGAGGAAGCCGGAGTACCCGGAGAGAACCCCCACATGCACATGGAGAACATGCAAACTCCAGGCACAAAGAGCCCGGGACCTTCTTGCTGCAAGGCAACAGTGCTACCAGCTTGTGTGTGCTACCAGAGTATTTAGCTTGCTAGTTGTGAGGCAAATGATAAAGTGAGTGTTCATCCTGGAACATTATGCTACGTCGATGCATAACTTTAATCTGATTATTGGATTGTAAATAGTAACGTGTTAGAATACTTGTTACTGAAATAAGGGGCCAGATTAGAGTAACATGCTACTGACGTGTTGATGGCACGATTGTTTATGACATTTCTGCTCAAGCTATTTACTGATCTGTCAGGTTTCTGATATGTGTCACCCCCCAATGACAGACACGTTCCTATGCCGTTGGTCAGAGCTGTAGCCAAACAGAATAACTGTGCCTGGAGAACAGAAAGTAAATGGCAGCTATAATTGAAATGTGATACATTTACAAAAATCGTGTCATCATGTGCAATAGAAATATTTGAATTAAAATCATAAAATGCAGAATGCCTCGAAACATTCGTGCCAAAACCTCTGACCATAGAGGCTATATGGTCAGATTTGGATGGTAGAAAATAAACAAACGAGGAATGAATCAAAGCTGGAAACGTTTCTGTTACCCAAGTGAACAAGTGAGTGTGTAATCCAGGAAAGACGGAGTGAATCCGTAGTCTATGAGGTGCTTGCTGGAGCTTACAATGGTGGCGATTATGACACATTGTTACAATCTGTAAAGTAATGAACAGATAAGAAAGAAGGAGTGTAAGGAGGAAGGTGAAGATCTCCAATGAGATAAAAGATCCAGGGGCGGCGAGTCGGCTGTGATAAGCACTATCACAAACTGCTTTCAGCGCTTTGCATGTCTCAGTCTGGAATTTTCCTAAAAATCATAAAGAAAGAATACTGAAATATTTAATTGCATTGCACTTTCAGCTTTTTTTTTTTTTGCAATGCAATTAAATATTTCAGTATTCTTTCTTTATGATTTTTAGGAAAATTCCAGACTGAGACATGCAAAGCGCTGAAAGCAGTTTGTGATAGTGCTTATCACAGCCGACTCGCCGCCCCTGGATCTTTTGCACTTAATAAAAGAAACTGTATTTTTAATCCCACTTTCTAAGGTTGATCATTAAGCTTATTTAAACTACAGCTTTACAGCCCAATCAGGTCATTAAAGATATTTATAATGGTGCTTTGGATCAAAATGAACTCTAAAGAGTAAAAGTGAATTAATCAGAATGAAAGTCTGAACTTCAATCAAAGCTCGTCTGGACTAACGTTAAGTTTCTTAATTATTTCACTCTCTAGTTGCAGAATGAGGCTGAGATACGGCTGCAGCGGACATCCAGGATGTGGGCTTTAGTCAGAGGTGCTGTTAATTATTGATCTGTGGGCTGCCAACTCAAAATCTCCTGCAGCAACAGCAGCAGCATTCAAGAGGAAAACCACATGAGAGGCAATCTTGAAAATCTTCAGTCATCTTGCACAGATACAAAATATATATAAGCATTTAGTTTTTGATGCACATTATTAGATGGTTTTTCGATTTCATGTCACTTTCAGAGCTTTCGTTCTTCCATTTTCCAGTAGCATCTTCATCATGCATGATTTATTTACATTGTTTGGTCAGACCCACGGCTATTTGACAGCTTTGGGTTTCATGTCTGCAGGATCTGGAGGTTATTTTTCCCTTCTTGAACACGACACTCTTTAGCTGAGTGAAAACATGTTAAAAGCCTTGAAACAAATTTTCCTTTTATTGCAGTAAACTGTGCACATACTCAGTTGGGCGAAAAAACACACACAAAGAGATCACTGTAAAAATAATGTCAAGGGGCAAAACTGCAGATGCCTTCAAGCTGTTCCTTTAAAATTAAATTCTTTTGAGTTATTTTTACTGCCGATCAGAGTAATTTCCTTAATTGCATAAATAATAGACCACAATTATTTTATTTTCTGGGATACAAATATGGCATTATGCGACTCAGAGGTCTAGTTCAAGTTGGCAAATATTAAAACCTACCAAATATTGCTGCAAAGCAGCACTTCGATTACAATATAGGGATCATCTGATGTCCTCACCATAGCAGAAATATCACAAATGTTGAAAAGAGTAATGAAATTACACAAAATTTAATCAAAGACAGCTGAAGGTTTCAAGACCCAGTTGTAATGCTGTTAAAACACAGACTGATTGGGTCATTTATAGACAAAGCTGTCATTTACAGCTGCTCTCTTCCTCCCGCATGTTGAAGAGCTGTGAAAAGGTCTGGAAGTGTTGTCGTTCTCACTGTTCTCATCTCCATTGGTTCCTCACAGTGTGGGGGTTTTCCTCGTGCATTTGATCAGCAGGAGCTCAAATGCATGAGCCACGGCTAGGGAGATGGCTGTTAAAGCTCCAAAAGACTCTAAATGGATTTGTTGTGCAGGACACAGAGCACTTAAGCTGTGACTGTCCAACTGGAATTTTATTTATAGACAACCACAAGTCTACCGCTGATGTTGTTCAGCCATCACGAGTTGTGGAGACAGACACTTCAGTCACTCTGAAACCAAGCAGCCAATTAAACGACAGCAATTATAACTTTAAGTAAAAAACCTATCATTAATCAGAGTCACAAACTCAAACTGCATTCAGTCTATTTCTCCTTTAATCTGGACTCCATCTTTGCCAACCTTATTAAATAATTCAAGGGCTGTTTTATGGTGCCTCCTTGATGCTAATTTCAGATGACTTTAACAAAAAACCACATACTCACAATCTGTGTTTTAAATAATAAAAATCCTTCAGAACATAAATCTTACGTCGTCTGGCCTTAGCGCTTGGCTCTCCATCTGTGGCGTACGGTTCTATTGGAGTGAAATCGAGATGTGTCCCCACTTGTTCTTCACGCCACACTGTGCCATCTTTCGCGGTCTCTGACAGCTCACTCCCCAAACGAGCTCTCTTTTTTGGTAGAGGGAGAGTCTCCTCATCTGCAAGATAAACAATTTCAAATTAACTTTTTGTTTGGTTCTAAATAAAAAATAGTCAGGAAAATAAAATAGGTAGGTTGAGAAATCTAACCTGAAGACAGCTCAGAGTCCGAATCCGGTTGAAGGTCTATGTCTTCTCCATCTGAATCACAAGGGCTGGCACTGCTCCGAATCAGTTCCAATGCCTTCTGAGTGGTGAACCTCTTCTGCATTTTGTTTCTTGTGAACTAAATAGGTGAAGCAGTCACCTATTTATCCTCCACAGCACAAAAGGCTGCATGCAAATTTGCATGTGCAAAGTCTCCCAGATCTCTTTTGCTTACACTTTTTGCATGATTTTCCACTCCTACCTTCTGGCCTGACGGTCAATGGCCACATTTACAATTGAAGAAGGGATGCTAATTTGAGCCATCAGAGTCGTCAGTTTGGACTCAGGATCTTTTGACCCTCTCCTAGGCCCAAGGGGTGGGAGGTGATAGGGCAACACGGACACATGCAGTTTTTGACAATTCTTTGCAGTTCCCTACAACTTCCCATTCTGACAAAATACTCTTGCCGATAGCCCTCAATCTCTATGCGCATGGCAGCGTTAGGCGTCAATAGCTGTTGAAAATCCCTCTTTTCTCCCGGTGAATGTAGACAAAAACCAGGACAACTGGAGTAATGTTATCTGGCCAGAGGAGTCTAAATCTGAATTATTATGACACCAGAAAAGAAAGCATGAAGGTGGAAGGGTCATAGTGTGTTAGCTGTGACTAAAAGTTGGAATTATGCCTTTTGATCTCATATTTACACATTTAAATCTAATATTTATTACTTTAAATTACGTAGTTGTAATTTCAAAACTTGGAATTATATCTTTGCATCTCATAATTATGACTTTGTACTTTTAAATTTTAATTGTCTTTAATATGACTGAATGTCAAAATCACGGAATTTAAAATAAAAAAATTGACTGCTTCTCTCAAGTATATCTTTGAAAGTCGAGATTGAGACTTTGAATCCCGTTATTGATCCATCCATCCATCCATCCATCCATCTTCTTCCGCTTATCCGAGGTCGGGTCGCGGGGGTAGCAGCTTCAGAAGGGAGGCCCAGACTTCCCTCTCCCGGGCCACTTCTTCCAGCTCTTCCGGGGGAATCCCGAGGCGTTCCCAGGCCAGCCGAGAGACATAGTCTCTCCAGCGTGTCCTGGGTCTTCCCCGGGGCCTCCTCCCGGTGGGACGTGCCCGGAACACCTCACCAGGGAGGCGTCCAGGAGGCATCCTGACCAGATGCCCAAGCCACCTCAACTGGCTCCTCTCGATGTGAAGGAGCAGCGGCTCTACTCTGAGTCCCTCCCGGATGACTGAGCTTCTCACCCTATCTCTAAGGGAGAGCCCAGCCACCCTACGGAGAAAACCCATTTCGGCCGCTTGTATCCGCGATCTCGTTCTTTCGGTCATGACCCAAAGCTCATGACCATAGATGAGGGTGGGAACGTAGATCGACCGGTAAATCGAGAGCTTCGCTTTTTGGCTCAGCTCTCTCTTCACCACGACGGACCGGTACAGCGCCCGCTTGACAGTAGACGCTGCGCCAATCCGCCTGTCGATCTCCCGCTCCCTTCTTCCCCCATTCGTGAACAAGATCCCGAGATACTTAAACTCCTCCACTTGGGGCAGGACACCCCCCCTGACCCGGAGAAGGCACTCTACCCTTTTCCGGCTCAAGACCATGGCCTCGGATTTGGAGGCACTGATCCCCATCCCGGCCGCTTCACACTCGGCTGCGAACCGCTCCAGCGAGAGCTGCAGATCACGATCTGATGAAGCCAAAAGGACCACATCGTCTGCAAAAAGCAGAGATGAGATCCTAAGGCCACCAAATCGGATCCCCTCAACACCTTGGCTGCGCCTAGAAATTCTGTCCATAAAAGTGATGAACAGAATCGGTGACAAAGGGCAGCCCTGGCGGAGTCCAACTCTCACCGGAAACGAGCCCGACTTACTGCCGGCAATGCGGACCAGACTCTGACACCGGTCATACAGGGACCTGACAGCCCGTATCAAAGGGCCCGGTACCCCATACTCCCGGAGAACCCCCCACAGGGCTCCCCGAGGGACACGGTCGAACGCCTTCTCCAAGTCCACAAAACACATGTAGACTGGTTGGGCGAACTCCCATGCACCCTCCAGGACCCTGCCGAGGGTGTAGAGCTGGTCCAGTGTTCCACGACCAGGACGAAAACCACACTGCTCTTCCTGAATCCGAGGTTCGACTGTCCGATGGACCCTCCTCTCCAGGACCCCTGAATAGACCTTGCCAGGGAGGCTTAAGAGTGTGACCCCTCTATAATTGGAGCACACCCTCCGGTCCCCCTTTTTGAACAGGGGGACCACCACCCCAGTCTGCCAATCCTGGGGAACTGCCCCCGATGTCCATGCGATATTGCAGAGTCGCGTCAACCAACACAGCCCTACAACATCCAGAGCCTTAAGGAACTCCGGGCGGATCTCATCCACCCCCGGGGCCTTGCCACCGAGGAGCTTTTTAACCACCTCGGCGACCTCGCCCCCAGAGATTGGAGAGCCCAACCCAGAGTCCCCAGGCTCCGCTTCCTCAGTGGAAGGCATGTTGGTGGGATTGAGGAGGTCTTCGAAGTACTCTGCCCACCGACCCACAACGTCCCGAGTAGAGGTCAGCAGCACACCATCCCCACTATAAACAGTGTTTGTGCTGCACCGCTTCCCCCCCCTGAGACGCCGGATGGTGGACCAGAATCGCCTCGAAGCCGTGCGGAAGTCTTTCTCCATGGCCTCTCCAAACTCCTCCCACGCCCGATTTTTTGCCTCAGCAACCGCCCGAGCCGCATGCCGCTTCGCCCGCCGGTACCCATCAGCTGCTTCCGGAGTCCCACAGGCCAAAAAGGCCCGATAGGACTCCTTCTTCAGCCTGACGGCATCCCTCACCGAAGGTGTCCACCAACGGGTTCGAGGGTTGCCGCCGCGACAGGCACCAACAACCTTGCGGCCACAGCTCCGATCGGCCGCCTCGACAATGGAGGCACGGAACACGGTCCACTCAGACTCCATGTCCCCCACCTCCCCCGGGACGTGTTCGAAGTTTTGCCGGAGATGGGAGTTAAAGCTCCGTCTCACAGGGGATTCCGCCAGACGTTCCCAGCAGACCCTCACAACACGTTTGGGCCTGCCAGGTCTGACCGGCTTTCGCCCCCACCACCGGAGCCAACTCACCATCAGGTAGTGGTCAGTGGACAGCTCCGCACCTCTCTTCACCCGAGTGTCCAAGACATACGGCCGCAGATCCGATGAAACGATGACAAAGTCGATCATCGAACTGCGGCCTAGGGTGTCCTGGTGCCAAGTGCACATATGGACACCCTTATGCTTGAACATGGTGTTCGTTATGGACAATCCATGGCGAGCACAGAAGTCCAGCAACAGAACACCGCTCGAGTTCAGGTCGGGCGGGCCGTTCCTCCCAACCACGCCCCTCCAGGTCTCACTGTCGTTGCCCACGTGAGCGTTGAAGTCCCCCAGCAGAACAAGGGAGTCCCCAGGAGGAGCACTCTCCAGTACCCCCTCTAAGGACTCCAAAAAGGGTGGGTAATCTGAACTGTCGTTCGGCCCGTAAGCACAAACGACAGTCAGAACCCGTCCCCCCACCCGTAGGCGGAGGGATGCTACCCTCTCGTTCACCGGGGTGAACCCCAACGTACAGGCGCCGAGATGGGGAGCAACAAGTATGCCCACTCCTGCCCGACGTCTCTCTCCCTGGGCAACTCCAGAGTGGAAGTATGTCCAGCCCCTCTCAAGGAGACTGGTTCCAGAACCAGAGCCATGCGTCGAGGTGAGACCGACTATTTCTAGCCGGAACCTCTCGACCTCACGCACTAGCTCCGGCTCCTTCCCCACCAGAGAGGTGACATTCCACGTCCCAAGAGCCAGTTTCTGCAACCGAGGATCGGACCGCCAGGGTCCCCTCCCTTGGCCGCCACCCATCACACAATGCACCCGACCCCTTTGGCCCCTCCCACGGGTGGTGGGCCCATGGGAGGGGGGGCCCATGTTTCCTCTTCGGGCTGAGCCCGGCCGGGCTCCATGGGTAAAAGCCCGGCCACCAGACGCTCGCCATCGTGCCCCCCCTCCAGGCCTGGCTCCAGAGTGGGGCCCCGGTGACCCGCGTCCGGGCGAGGGAACACCAAGTCCAATGTTTTTACTCATCATTGGGGTCTTCGGGCTGCACTTTGTCTGGTCCCTCACCTAGGACCTGTCTGCCTTGGGTGACCCTACCAGGGGCATGAAGCCCCAGACAGCATAGCTCCTAGGATCATTGGGGCACTCAAACCCCTCCACCACGATAAGGTGGCAGCCCATGGAGGAGCCCGTTATTGATTTGGAAATCAAAATTATAACCTTTAAACTCATAAATCTGACTTTGGAAGTCGAAATGCTGATCTTTAATTTGCTTATATTTTTTTCTTTCAGGTGAAGGGTTCGTTTAAAAAGTATAGCCCACCTTTGTTTTCGTCTCAGTTTATGAAGCATTTTGACGCTCAATTTGAAACTTTCTTTCCTTCATTTGTTTGGCTCCGCCTCCACCACAGAGTTGCCAGAAGCAAAACGAAGACCAGCAAAAAAGAGATCAGCGGTGGAGGGGCTGGAAACAAATCGGCTGATTGGCCTCTGATCAGCGGAGGAACCGGGTCCCGACCTGCCCAGCGCTGCCTCGGTTCTGTTCCGGATTAATACGTGGCAGAGTACCGAGCATGTCCCGCTCACTGAGCTGAAGTCCCCGCCGCTGAAGGAGAGGAGAACCGGGGCGAGGTGAGTTACTGTATCTGGGTTATTATATGTGTCAGTGCAGCGGGGGTTGTTTATTCTGCGGGGAAATAAAAGTTTCACTCGGTGGTCCGTCTCCTGCGCCTCCGGGCTCAGCTGGTCTCAGGGTTTCCGCTCCGCCACGTCAGGCCACATGTTTCAGCAGTGGCCGCTCAAGTGTGCGTGGCCTGCTGTTGCTTCACTCTTCTTCAGTTTAATTAACAAAGGAGCGCCATGGAGCAGCACCACGTGTCGACGCTGGCCCCGCGAAGCCCACGCTGCCTCCGCCCACTGGCCCCACTGTGTCACTGGCCTGCCTCTCCTCAGCCAGGAAACTCGGTGAAACAGCTTCCGTTTATCAGATGATCAATACTTTCAGCTGGCTGACCTGCCCTGCGCTGATCGATAGCTGCCTTTACGCTCAGGTTTGGTAATCAGCTCAGAGAAAACGTCCAGATGTTGTTTCAGATCTGAGCTGAAAGTCAGTAACAGGAAATCTGGAGATGTTTTCAACATGAGAGGTCACGACAATCCCCAGAAGTACTGCAAACCCCCACGAGAAAAGGGAAATGACTAAACGTTGTCTGGAAAACAAACGATTTGGTCTTATTTGCAGTTCTTGCCCTCAGACAAGATAAAAAAAAGTGTAATTTACTCAACTCTCGTACTTATTTATTTCAAACATGTTCGCATTCACAATTCAAATACCGTGATATATAATTTAGAAATTTGTTTGAAAACGAGGTAGGCAGAAGTATAAACTGATTTAAACCCACATTTGTCCGTTTATGCCTTACTTTGCACATTATTTGTTTAAAGAAAAGAAAAGCAAACATAGAAACTAAAATAAATCAACGAAATGTCAGACAAATTGTTTTCACGACAGAGATAACATACCCAAACCATTTCTTTCAAATACACATCCACCGAAAACAGTCTTCACGAAAATGCAGTCTGTTTCACTCTATCTCCACCATCGACATCCATCTTATAATCATTTAAAATGACTTTTGTATATTTTATTTTAAACTGAGTTATGTCTTTACATTGTTTCAATTGAACATTTAACCCTTTTCATGAATTCACTCCATTCACAGATACACATATTCTTTCTTGCATGGATTCTTTGCTTTTTAAATCTAATCTCTCCTCTTAAATAATTTCAATTTTCAATTAATTAAGTTGATAAACAGTCAAAATTGTTATATTTCCTAAGGATTTATATTAGGCTGTATTTCCATTGACTGTGTTCCAAAACAGCTGAATGGTGTAAGCGTTTGGACCAAACAAAATTATGTTTTTTTGTTTGTTTTTTTTTTAATTAAAATTTTTATTCAAACTCTTTTACTTAAAGAGTATTTACTTTGTGCCTGCAGCATGCAGGGGAGTTGAATGTTAATGTCAGGATGGGAAGTCACTTATCTTCACTCTTGTCCTCAACATTTCCCCTCTAAAGTCAAGAAGCTCGTGTCCTCGGGTCTTGCCAACAATTACCACCCCAAAACCAACCTTGAAACATTTCCCACACGCCACAACAACACTGACACGAAACAAAAGATGGGACAAATTGACCAGATCTGGTTCAGAACGACACTATGTCGATAGCCTGCATTCGTATTTTTGCACAAAGAAATTAGAATGCTGCAGTAAACCTTTGGAAACCAGGACACAATGGACACCTTTAATCTGTTGGGATGATTCAAATCTCAGCCAGCAGGACGAACCTTCCAACCCGGCAGGCAGAACGAGCATCAAGCTGACCTTTCCACAGATAAATGCAGAAGCACAGAAGCTCACCTCATCCTGCTGCCTGGCGTTTAGCTTGTTGGCCTCAGGAAACCCACTAGAATCATGCTTTTCCTCCTCTCAATAGTCTTTTTCAACCAATTAAGTTCATTTGAGTTTGAGATGATAAATGTTCTGTTGTACTAATTACACTCGATATCTAATAGATTTTAATAAACATAAAGTTTACCATGCAGGTGTTGTAATGCCTTAAATAAAAAAATCAATGTGCTAATGCTCCAAAGACATTTTTTTTCCCTGATTTGTGTTGTTAAGATTCAGTGTGAAAACTCTCATATTAAATCAAACTAATAGAGTTTAACATAAACTCTGCCCTCAAGTTTCCAGACTAGGAATATTTCTTCAGACAATCATAAAGAGTAGGTAATAAAACTTTTAAAAAAAAACATTGTTAAAAAAAAACGTTGTTGTTTTTAATTTTTAATCACTTTCGTGGATTTTTTGGACTGGCAAAACAAGTCCAAAATAAGTAAATACAAAGATTGACATCTACTCTAGTGAGAAAAATGTTTAAAAATGTATTTTATAATGATAAAACAGTCAGTTAAAATGTGTGGCCGTGCTGTATAGTAAAAAAAAACAACTAATGTGAACAGAGTAAATGCAACAAGAACCACCATACTGTTGGCATAAGCTTATAATGCTTTGTAGTTTTTTTAGTTACTGAGTCGATTCCCACTTCTCCAATCCATGCCTCTATTTTGTTCCCACACATGGTCAGCTCGTCCTGACCAACTCGCATTCCAGTCTTCATGCATTCATACTTAACCACTGGTTTGTCTTTCAGTTTCTCTTGAAAATAGTCATTTGGATTAATTATTACAATAATGATTCATCCAAATGAATTATTATCCAAAGATTCCAAGAGAGTCTTTTAAGTTTCTCTTGGAAATAAAGTCATTGAGATGAATTGTTTACAATAAAAACACTTTAACATTTTGATTGTTAAAAATGTTTTGATGTAAATTAGGAAGTTCTAAATTACGCCATCTGATTCAAAACAAGACGCGACGTTAAACCTAAATCTGCCGGGGGTATGATTAATTTTGGCCGTAGCTGTATATGGGAGTTTTGTTCTGTTTCATAATCTTGCAGACATGAAAACAGTCTGACACAATTTTCTTTGCGCAAGAGGAAGAAATGTGGCGTCTTAATGAAGCTTCTCTGCCCCTGCAGCCAATAGTGTTCTTTGTGGTTTCCAGATATTATCTCTAGTATGTGAATCTGCGTAATAAACAGTGTAGTTACCAGGTTTTTTGAGGTCTTGAAACATTTGCTGAAATGGCTCTGGATCAGTTTGTGTCTTTTCATCCAAAACGATGCAAGGATAAAGCCAGTTGATTGTTGCCGTTTGGATCTGTTGTTCTGTCTGTTTTGTTTACCTATGTCTGGGCTATACTGGGGTCAGTCAATGGTTCTCAAGGCTTAATGAAGGTTTTTAATTTGGGTTTCTATAGAACTTGGTTTCTTTTCATTTATTGTCAGATTATGACCCTTTTCTCTTTTAACTCTGCCCTAGGACTAATTATGGGGCATATCAGAAACTTCTGCTACTTTTCATTATTATATATGTTTGATTAAGGCTTTACATCTCTACTTTTGGCCACTTTCCTATTTTTTTGCACAATATATTGTCACTGTCCAGGAACAAGGACCGGCTCCTATGCAGTCTGAAAAAGCACAATATTTTATTTCAGTGTTTTTACAACTTTGAAAACTAAAATAATATTTGCTCATCCAGCCTTTGTGCAGTTTTCTGCCTTGTATGTTTTGTTCTCTTCTCAGTCTTTCCATCCTTCTGTCCTTCCATGAATGTTTGTGAGTTTTTGTCTTCCCTGTTTCCTTCATTTTTCTCTTTATGTCCTTACTCCTATCTATCTCCTTGTTTCTCTCGTCTTTTTCTTGTGTCGATTCTTTAAGTCCTCTTCGTCTTTCCTTCCTGTCTTCTGTCCTTTATACCTTCCTGATGTTATGCCTCTATCCTTTCTTCTTCACGTCCTCTTCCTTTCTTTATTCTTTTATTGTGTCCAGTCTCTCTTGACCCTGACATTCCTTTTTTTTTTTTGCATATTGCCTCTCTTCCTTGCCTCCTTCCTTCTTCCTGTCCTTCCATTCTTCTCGATGTTTGGTCCTTTCGGTCTTTGTATCCTACTTTGATTGTCGTCATTCTTTTCTTCTGTATGTCCTACACCCCTTCCATTTTTTCTATCCTTCCTTGTATCCCTCAGTCTTTCCATCCTTCTGTACTTGCTCCCTATTCTTTGCGTCTTTTCTTCCTACTAGTTTTGATGTTTTTTCTTTTTTTTCGCTGATACATCCAGCAAACTACAAAAAATCTGCCATAAGTTCATAATACATGTAGGGCTGGACGATAAATCAATAATACATATCGCAATAGACAAGAGACGATTATCAGTAGATAATATATCTAATAGAATATTCAACATTTAGAACATTCCCTGAACTCCTATCTAGAACCACACAGCATTCTGGGAGACGTAGGCAGAGGACAAGCTTTGGTTCCTCAACTTCTCACGGCCAGCTAAGCAAAGTTGGTGGCGCCAACTAACCGACCCAACTTGCTGGGTAACAGTTTCAAATCTTCCTCCCCTCCCTCTAACTATGGTTACCTAGCAACAACTTGCGCTGCAGCAGTTTAACGTTTTGCCACCCTGCCTCACAACGGCGTGACATGAAAACTGTGGATCAGACCTGAAAGGTCATGCCACCAGTTTGGCAGCATTTCAGATATTCAAAGCAAAAAAACCAAATAATGAATGTTTTTATATACAGTATATATATACAGTATATATGTGTATATATATATACTGTATCTATATATACATATTTTAAAACAAATATTGAGTCAGTCTGGACAAATCTGGAGTTATTGTGTAAAGAACTACAAAGTCTGATAAAATACTTAATATTTCTTGAAGTATTGGACTATTGACATTGATAATGCAACCTCTTGGAAGTAAAATAGATGTAATGAGTACAGTAGCTCAACATGTTTGCACGATACTGTGTCCTGAAACGTGAGCAAGGTACCACAGTACACAGGAGGTGGATGAAATCAATTAGAACGAATCATTGAAGAAAAAAAAAAAAAACCTCTTGAAAGTCTTCTGCAAAATGTGCTAAAGTCTCTTAAATGTCTGTTCTTTTCCACAATGACACATTGGTTTTGTCTTCAAAAAAGATCAACAGTCGGTTAAAAGATAAGATCCCACATAAGGTTCAGTGTTACTAGTTACCAACGAGGAAGGGTGGATCAGCCTTTATCAGTGACTCTTTAACACAGCAGCATGACAGCTGCTAGTGATTAGGTGAGCAAAACCGGCTGTAGCAAGACCTGCAGAGACATTAACCTTGTGTCTCACAAGGTGTGTATTCACGTCCTTTAGTACGATTGCTCGCTGGTACTGGGGTGTAAAGGATTCCTCTCCTGCTAGCATGGAGTAGGTGGATGGGACATGAATGGGTGAAGATAGGTTGGGGCTCTGGCTGAGCCAACAGGTCCACCAAACTGGTTTGACTAGAAAGGAGTGGGGAGACATTCCCACAGATTTGTTTGCTTCATGTTTACGATGTGAAGCAAACACATTTTAAGGTGTTCTGTTTGAGTTCTGGTTACTCTGGAACACAGATCTCTGGACTTTTCACAAAAGCTTTTCATAAGTTTGGCTAAAAATAGTAAAGTTGCTGTTTTTAAATGTGGATATTTCAACTGCAAGTTTCAGTATTTTTTTATTGGAATAATTGCACTGAATGTCCACAACAAAGCAACATTAAAAGAACCAGTAATATTACTTTGGATAATTAGGTTGGAAACTGTCTGCTTTTTTTGTCTGCATCCCACTGAAAAAATTGCATACATCTTGTTTTTTATATTATTATTTTTAAAAAACTAAAACGGTGATTCTTCAAAAATTACATTCAATTTGCTATAATAAATATTTATCAAAAAAGTCTTCTGTTTTTTAAAACATCAGGTAACACTAGTGGCTCTGAGTGAGTTTGATCTATTAGAACTAAGGAGAAAACCGGGTCTTTGGATCGTAAAGTTTGCAGAACTACTCCCTTTCTTACTTTAAGACTCTTAAACATTCAGCACATCAAGCCTAAAAGACTTACCTTCATAATTCAGGCTTATAATTTCATCTTACTTTATCAGACAAAGTCATAGCAGATGGATAGTCCTTTGCAAGATTAACTTTATTCTGACAAGAAACAATTCTGTGTTTTATCATTGTCTCCTTCGGACCCTACTGTTAACACTTTATACATGAAGATTAATCTGTTTCTATTTGTTTTACCTCAGAAGAATGAACTCTGACTTAGGATTGAACTACTATTAATAATAGAAACAATAATACTGTATTTCTTTGCCCTTCTCAGTCTTAAAAACCTTAGCAGCTGTAATGGAAAATTTTATCACGTGCCCCTCACCCCTCTTGTGCTTTAGCGTGTGTCTGCATGAGCTTATTATGAGATTGGTCAAACTGCTCTCCTATAGACTTCTACAGTGTCGTATAACAGCAGGGGATGTCTTTGATCCAGGAGACCATCTAGGTGTTACTTCTCCAACCCAGAACGGAGGCTGCATTTCATGCATTAAGTAACGACGCCCCTTTTGCTTAACAATAGACAAATGGCAAGACCATCAATGTTGAGCAAGACCCATCGGTGTTGGGCTCCACAGAATAATTGGTGCATAACAATCAAAGATTCACACCTATAATCCAATCAGGTCTCTCTTCTCTCTGTTGGGAAACACCCAGAGACGGTGACACCCTTCTGCTATATGATCTGCTGACCTGCACATATAAAAGGAAGCCAGTATCCACTGTTAGTCAGAGCAGACTTCCCAGACTCCTTTGACTCTGTACTTCTGTTCTCACCTTGCAAGGTTTAAATATATTCCTTATTTCTTCTCATCCAGACTCTTGTTAAAGTAATTTCTTCCATAACAGCAGCATGTAAAATAACAGATGTTATGCAGTGCCGATATAATGAAACACTAACGGTCAAAAGTAAACTTTGCATGGCTAACCAGTTTTCCAGATTCATAATTTCCACTTCAGATTACTTCCCAGTTAACTTTCCCAATTGGAATTCAATTTCTACCTTTAGCAAATGTAAAATATGCATGAAATAATCTTTTTATAGTTGCATGAAGTGCTCCATGTTGTGCTCTGTAACGTCTTTATGCTGATGACGTTTTGTTTTACAGCCTGTTTGAACGTGGTGATGGCTAACTGCACCAGCATGCAGTATGAGCCTGTGGCAGAAATCGGAGGTGGTGCCTATGGGACGGTGTACAAGGCCCGTGATACGGAGAGCGGAAAGTTTGTGGCCCTAAAGAACGTGCGTGTACAGACGGACCAAAATGGGCTTCCGGTCTCCACGGTCAGAGAGGTGGCTCTGTTGAAACGAATGGAGCAGTTCGATCACCCCAACGTCGTTAGGTAGCGTTGTTAAAGGATTTGTTTTTATTTCACTATGTAATCGGTACGGTAGCGTCACTGGAGACATGTTTTCCTTGTTGATGCCAGGCTCATGGACGTATGTGCCACCCAGAGGTCGGACCAGGAAACTAAAGTCACTTTAGTGTTTGAGCATGTGGACCAAGATCTGAAGACGTATTTAGCGAAAGCTCCAGCTCCAGGATTATCTGCTGACTGCATTAAAGTGAGAACTGACAATAACAGTAAAGTTTAACGTAGTTTAAAAAGCGTTAGCGCCACTTTGCTTCAGTTTAGTAACCGTGCTTGTTCTTGCAGGACTTGATGAGGCAGTTGCTGTCCGGCCTGGCGTTTCTTCACTCTAACCACGTGATGCACAGAGACCTGAAACCTGAGAATATCCTTGTGACCAGCCAGGGCCAGGTGAAGCTGGCTGACTTCGGCCTCGCCAAGATCTACAGCTGCCACATGGCTCTCACTCCTGTGGTAAAAACTACTACATCACTGTCCTTTCCGAAACATAGTGTTTTTCTATTATTATTTTTAACGATTGTCTTCCTCTTTTCTTTAACTTTTGCATTATGCAACATGTAAACATAACTTTGTAATTGAGGTTCTTTGTTAAAAGATGAAAGTTACTGAGTAAATAAGTTAAAATGTTAAGTTATGCAGTGAGTTATATAGTTAAGTAAATAACAGTTAATCAAATATGTAGTGTGAACTACTGCATGATCTAATATTTTATGTTTTATCAAATCCTTTCAGAGGAGAGTCTAGTTCTTGGTAATATCACAAATACTTCTTAAACTGTTACTTACTGAAAGTTTTTGCAAAGGTGATGAGTTTTCAATTGAATTTATTTATTATATTAAAAGTATAATGTTCAACAATATCCTGTACACAGCATCTAGATGACAGCTGCCATAAATATTGATAAAATCTGATGTTGGTTTTCTGTTGGAAAACCAACAGAAATGATCAAATAATTATTGTTGAATGATGAGAAATCTTATTAAAGGTGATTAAGTTTCACGTTTAAATGTAAGAAAAGTTCACATTTCGGAGCTCAGGCTGTGTGGATGTTTTACGCTCTCAGTTCCCACAAATAAGTTTGTTTGTTTCAACCTGGAAAAAATGCACTGCTACAAGAATGGATCTTTACAAGTTTCCACTGAGAGTATTACGTTCCTTTTTTTTTTTCAACTGATCCACACAATTTCAGTCCAGGAACACAGTACAAAAGGATGTTTACATTTTTCACTGATTAGTGTAATAAATCACAGCAGGCATGACGTCATGCTTTTGTTGGTATTCGTCACGTTTCTTTCAGTGGGTGACAAACGAGAGCTAACAGCCAAATCAGCAGCTCTGTGAGGTATCACTGCAACTAAATGCACCCCTCAGCATTTTAGCATGCTTACAAGTGGAAATTTAGCAGGTGATCTTTTCCAGTTTTATATTAAAGCCAATAATTTTTTTTTGTGAAAGTTGATATTTATATTCTAGGAAAGCAAAGGTACCCCGAAGATAAAAACGTTTACGGTATAGTTTGAAGAAAGTTCATAAATTACAATTTAAATGTCCTGTTGTTTATTTATGTGCTTAGATACTCGTTATCGTAAGTGTGTGGAAAGATTTCTACTTAATGCTCCTGGACTCTGTGTCTCTCAGGTAGTGACTCTGTGGTACCGGCCTCCAGAAGTTCTGCTGCAGTCGTCTTACGCCACTCCTGTTGATATTTGGAGCACCGGCTGCATCTTTGCTGAGATGTTTAGACGCAAGTAAGTTACGGCCAAAGTGAACTTCTTGAGTCTGAAATAGAGATGCACACAATTATGTAGTTCTTCTCTTGGAGTCTAAGCAGAAACTCTGGAATATTTACGTTGCATGTGAACTCTACATAACATCTGATCTTCTGCCTGAACCTGACAAATGTAGATGATCTATGAACATGACACTCAGAAAAGCTGTTTCACAAAAACACTGTGTCTGTGCATTTAAAATGGACGTAAAAAACGAGTTTGTCTCTCACTGAAGGCCATTGTGTAACAGCAGACATAGATATTTTATCACAGTTCTACTCCTCTTCTAGATAAGCTTAAATTAATAATGCACAAATAATCTTTTGCTTTGTCATCATATTTACAGACACAGACAGTTGAAATACAGATGGGTTTTACATAATCATAATTTTTGATATCATGTTGATGCAAACTCTGAGAAAAATGAAAGCAGCAAATATCTTGTGAAGAGAAACTTGAAGAGCAACATCTCCCTGATGACGTTAGAAGTGCACAATAGCGCCATCTCGTGGTGAAAAGTGATAGTAAAGAACAAAAATGGGCCAGAGATCTAAATGCCAGCAGCTTAATTGCTTTGTGAACCGTTGATGCCAAAATGATTAACTATTAAGAGTTTTTTTTAAAAGGCTCAAAGTTTTCTTACATAATGCAATGTACTTGGTGCACCGTTTTATTTGCACTGGAGTTATTTTTGATTCAAATGCTTGAGGCTTGTGAAAGAAAATCCTGGTCTAATTGTTCAATTATCTCAAACAGGAACAAAACGTGCAATCAGTCCATGTTTCTGGTAACAAAGTTTCCGCTTCTGTTTTTCAGACCCTTGTTCTGCGGAGAATCGGAAATGGACCAGCTTGGAAAGATTTTTGAGTGAGCGGCACACACTTTCTCCTCACCTCCGTGACTAAAACAGAGGCGAGCTGCTTATGTATGCAGTACATATTAAATACTTCTGTGCTCTTTCAGAGTTATTGGCTTGCCGCAGGAGGAGGAGTGGCCGACCGATGTTACAGTACAAAGAAAAAACTTCCCCCCTCCCAAGGCGCGTCCGATCACCGATTTTGTTCCCGAGATAAATGAGCAGGGGGCTCAGCTGTTGATGGTAGGCCTCATTATTAAAAATTAAGATTGACGTGCTTTTGTACTGCATCCAGAGCTGAAATTAAGATAACAGACAAACTTGTTAAATAAGATGAAGAGAGTGACTGATGGAGCGTTTCTTAAAATAACTGTAATTAAAAAGTTGCTAGGCTAATTTGCTAGACACCTAATTTCATTGTGAAATTCAAATAATAATAAATAGTAAGATTTCTGACTTTACTGTTCTCCCAGCCAGTAATAATGCCTTGTGATGTTTCCTCATAGTATTTAATTTATTTATTTATTTATTTCAAACAGGTTTTTAAAAGCAAGAAAACAAGTAATCAGTAGGACAACAGAATATATGTGCAAACATAACCAAGAAACAAATAATTGGCTTACCACAACCTTTCTGTTTGAAAAGGAGTAAGAAGAAGTGAACACTTATTTAATCCTGCCTATTATCATACCGGATAAGTATGTGGGAGGTTTCTGTACCTCCATCTGTGGCATTGGGACTTTAATTACCTTATGAAATGCATTATGGGATGGTGGTGTTGAGATTGCAGCACATTGTCATCTTGCTCAGCAGTTTTAACCTTGTGTAGCACTTTCTCTTCATATTTCATCGATTGCTACTGCTCTCCAAATACAATGCGGGGCTTTTTTCAGATTTCTAAGAAACATTTAGCATTTTAACTGCAGACTGAAAGTTTCCCAACTTCCCTTTTCCTCCCAGCAACCAGCCTACAGCAGAATGTGGAGTTGTATATGCAACTGCACTCTTCTATAGGAAACCCAGTGTTTTCTGATCTCTACTTCCTGAGCGTGACTCACATTTTTCCATAGATTGTGAATTGTTTAGCTTCTTAAAAAGATCCTGTCACTTTTAGCACACTGCTTTCTCAATTGACCCCAGAATCCCTCTCAGAGACCGTGCATGTTGTTGCTGACTTTTAAAGTCTACAAGGACATGTCAGTCGTATTGAGGTCTTGTTAAACAAAGTGAGATATTATATTGCAATTGTAACACTTTTTTGTTTTTCTCCTCACAGCAAATGCTGACCTTTGATCATTTGAAACGGATATCTGCCCTCAACGCTCTAGAACATCCATATTTCCAGGAGGAGGAGAAAAAAAGCTGAAATCAGACTGCAGAAACACGCAGAAGAATCCAACAGTGTCTTTAAGCTTAGTATTTCATCAATGCATTTTCCTTTTAGTACAGCCTGTGTTGTGAAATTTTTCTCTGATATTCCTGGATCAGAAACCAGAGAATCAGGAGGAGAAGATAAGATTACTGGCTTCTGAACTTTTCACAATTACGGATGTTACGATTACCAACAGTACCAGTGTTTTTAAAATGCAAAATGTCTGCAGGGACTGGTATCGTCTCATCTGCGGCGCTGCTCATTAGTCAGAATAATGCCCACCCTGATTTTTATAATGTGTTCTGATATTTCTTCATCTGAACCAAGAACAATGCAAGTCTGAGTGGACCTATTAGCTACAGTTAGTGACAACCACTGTATTCAAATCATGAGAAAGCAGTTAAAATAACATGCACAATTTTAAAAGTACTGACATGGCTCTGTAATTATGTCAAAAAGAAAATGTTTTTTTTTTGTGAATTTCATTTCAAGTTTTATTTTGGTTACACAGGAAAAACGACCTGAAACCAACCAGCACTGGGACCACAAATAAATCAGACCTGATTCAATTACTGTCAGATACCATTTTTTGTTTTACTTTAACAATGAACTATATAAATGAATAAATGTGAACGATGCATAATAACTGAACCAGACTATTTTTTTCTTGTCAAACAATATTTAATATGGGACATAATGCAGAAAGTCTGCAAGATGCCTGTGGTCAGTGTTCAAAGCTTTTAGTCTCCAAGCAGCAACCAAATCTAATAATTCATTTTAAATATGTATGGATAAAAATGTTGAATAAGTTTGGAAGCTGTTGTACTTGGAGAGAATCAGTGAGAAGATGTAAACTCCATGAAGAAAGACCCCAGGCCGGGGTTAAAAGGCATCAGGACTACCAACTGCACCAATGTGGAGCCCGGGCTTCAAATTGAACCTGCAAATCAGGGATGTTCTGCTTTAAATCATTTAAAAACAAAATACAAGTTACTGACCTAATTTAGTTGAAACTATTCTCTTAAGTTATAAATGCTGACCCATTAGGAAAAACTCATTACAACTCACTGCTGTGCCTGTAGCTACTTTTTCAACAGCAGCAGGGAAAAGTTCGTCTTTGTGATGCGTCACAATGAACTGGTCCAAGGTAAGTTAATAAAAGATGTTCATTTACTTTCAGATATCCTCTTTAAGCACTTTAAAAGTTAATTATAACTTTCTTTAGTTATAATTAACGTTAATTATAACTTTTAAAGTGTTTTTATTTAGGCTAAATTGAACTAATGCTAGCTAGCATCTGGGGTTTGTCCTCTGTAACTGAAGTAGGTGTGCGATTTGTAGTTGTCATTAAAAGTTGTTTCTCATTTAAATGGCGGATTTGAGGCTTTGAATCAGATGCTAACTTCAATGTCTTTTTCAACTAGAAAGGCTGTGACAGAAGTTATTTACAGTACAGACCAAAAGTTTGGACACACCTTTCTAATTCAATGGGTTTTCTTTATTTTCATGACTATTTATAAGGCAAGAAATCCCACTTATTAACCTGACAGGGCAGGTTGACCTATGAAGTGAAAACCATTTCAGGTGACTACCTCTTGAAGCTCATCAAGAAAATGCAGAGTGTGTGCAAAGCAGTAATCACAGCAAAAGGTTGTTACTTTGAAGAAACTAGAATATAAGGGGTATTTTCAGTTGTTTTACACTTTTTTGTTTAGTGCATATTTCCACATGTGTTATTCATAGTTTTGATGCCTTCAGTGTGAATCTACAATGTCAATAGTCATGAAAATAAAGGAAACTCATTGAATTAAAAGGTGTGTCCAAACTTTTGGTCTGTACTGTGTGTTGCTGATCGATTGTTTGACAGTATTCCCACTATGATTAGGGCGAGGAGATGCCGTTACAGGTCCAAAATAAATTAATTGCTTTTAAAAAAACTCAATATATTTTTTAGTCCATTTCAGGCCCATCATTATTTGTATGTTGTCGCCCTTATATATACGGTTTATTAATATTTCTGGTCTAAGGAGTGTGACCGAAAGACAGACGCTTTTTCCAAATAAAACATGAAACCCCGGCATAAATCTCCGAAAAGCCTTGTGGAAGAGTGTGCTTAGTTGTGATGAACCATACTTACTATTATAGGCCGTAATTTAAAATGATATGTTTTCCCGCAAAACCACTACATAACAGTGGAACATAGTGGTGGCAGCATCATGTTATAGGGCAACCGAGTTACTTTGTTAAGGTGGATAAAGTTATTAAGAGTTATAAATACCAGCCAAGTTTGGCCAAAACTTTAAAGGAGCAGTATTATATTATTACAGCACAAGTAACTATATGTTATTACAGCACAAGTAACTATGTTACATTCAGTTGCTATAAAAATGCTGCATATATTAACCAACTTAGACGTCATAACTTGTCATCTTGAAATTGGCCCATGTCTCTTTAAGAAGCTCCAGCTCTTTCTGACACTCCCACTTCAGCACTTTATAACAACAATGTGTTTCATGCGGTTTACCACCATATTCAGGAGCCCTGGATTGAGAAGTAGATGTGCAGTTCCATCAAGTGTTTGCTAGCTGCTGCTGCTAGTCTACAGGAGCTGAGTGGGGGAGTTACAGGGGCGGGTTGCTCTGTGAGGTGGAAACTCAGCTAAAAGGAGGAGTTTTGTGTAAATAGGTGGCACTTTGTATTAGCAAGAGTTTAGTCACCTGTGAATGGTTGCTATGGGAGATTAAAGCAACACTCGGGGTATGTTTTTGATGAGGGAATAATTAAGGGAATGTTATTCCCTCATCATCTTTTTTGATGTTAAGCTCAAAAAAGTTGATTTTACATAATACCTCCCACCTTCAACTTTAAACTTTGCTACATTTTGCCTCACAGACAATGACATAATTTTGAAGTAGAACCAAAAAGCCACATTGTTTTCAATTTATAGTTATATTAAGGGTGGCAAACTTCATAGACCTTCACAGAACAGCTGTACAAAAGAAATGCATTTGTTCAATAGGTGACATTTGAAGCCAATTGTTGCAGGATTTCATTTTGGTGAGTCAGAGTAAAAGGGGGTGGAGGTTGTTTACAAATCATTCCTTCACAATAATTCACTAGTTTGTGTTTGAAACTTCAAATTCCAGTTAATTACATAACACTTTGTGTATTTATCATGACAAAATTCAAAGAAAACTCAAGGGATGTGAATAAATACTCATCTCATAAAAATATTATCTCACATCTGTGTAAGTGATTCACGTGCATCATATATTAATTCAGTCTGATTCATGTTCTTAAAGCACATCTTATCTCAGACATGTTCCTTTTCTCATACATGTCACAAACTTTTATTACTACTGTCATCATCGATCCTTGAGTTTGTGAAAGATGCCTCGTTATTCAGAGGAAAATGACTTTGTTTTTTAGAGTGGAGAGAGCAGGAGCTACGCTCACAGAGAGAGCGGCGAGACAGAGCTAGAGACAGCAGATGCGCTGGCAGGAGTAGAGCTGAGGCGGTTCTTTTTTTTCTCTCTCTCTCTCTCTCTCCTCTCTCTCTCCCTCCTGGCTCGTTTGTTGTAACGGTGCGGGATAAAATCAGATGAACGTGGGCAAGGACCACCATCGCTGCTGCCGCCTCACAGCGAGCCCCCCTCACTTTCAGCCTGATTGCCGGCGCTGCATCCTGGTTGTGCAGCAGGATAACGACGAGGTGGCGGAGAGCTGCAAGGCTCAGTGGCAGCAAGAAAAACGAGGAGGGAGGAGGGAGAAAAAGGAGGAGGGGCCGGCTTTGGTGAGCTAGTGGGCTTCCTCTGCCTCACAGACACATTTTATTGACTTGCTAATTGGATGAGGCTCTCGGAGGAGAGGATGCAGTGACCAAGAGGAGCCGCTCTCCAGAGGAGGGATACAGGCGAAAAAAGAAAGCCTTGCTCGGGCTCCCTGAATCAGCCTACTTAATCTCCTTTTTTCTTCTCCTGCAGACATTACAACAGATGTTGGCAAGCATCTCAGTGACCCTTACGTCGGGCTTATAATTTTATGGATGACATTGTCGAACGGAGGCTCCTGTTGCCAGACGCTTCGTGACAAGTGAACCATTTTGCCTTTTTTTTTCCTGCTTTTTTTTCGCCAGTTTTTTTTTTTTATTATCTCAGGCTCATCTACTGGAGCTATTTTTATCAGCCTTCTTTAATATGCCATTTGATATGAACGGTAATCTGATGGCTGGATGAATTCTTCATAAGATCAAAGCTTCATGGAGATGTGAATGGATCTTCAGGAAGAGAAAATGAAGGTATGATGAGAGGAAAATTCAAGACAATCTGTACTGAAGTAGTTTTATTTCACCTAAAATAATTCAATGTATTTAATCAACTTAAGGTATTGTAGGTTTTCAGGCTTTTTTTTGGAGGGACTATTTTTTTTAGAAAATGAGATCTATAGAGGAAGGATTATGAATGAATCAGTGACAGACAGCATAGTAACAGTGTGTACTGAAGAGGATTAATGAAGGCATTTAAGAAAACAGTGTAGACTTGTTTAAGCACTGGGTCATCACCTTGAATATATTCAGAAAGATTAGCAATTCAACTCATACACAACCCTCTCAATCAGATTTCAAAATGAGAGTAGCATTCTTGTCAAGTTCACCCAGTATCAGTGTGATCTCTCATGCCTCTTGTGTTTCCTCTGCCTCAGTCCTGCCATGACTGAGGTGTGCAGATGCTGTGAGGTCAGAGAGCAGGTGCCACCGTGCTCAGGTCTGCCGTCTCAATGAGCCAAGCCGGCAGCACGCAGAAACGCACCACCTACCTCATCTCCCTCACTCTGGTGAAGGTTGAGGCCGTGCCAGAGGATGCTGCAGGGAGCCAGACGGAGGGCCTTCCAGAGGGGGAAGGGAGCCCTAGGAAGAGGAAGAAGGAGGAGGAGGTAAAGGTGGAGGCAGAGGAGAACGAGAAGCAGGCTGTGAGAGATGTCCCTGAGAAAGAAGGATCTTTGTATGTGGAAGTGGAGCAAAAAGAAAAGACACAGGTGGAGGAGGAAGTGGAACAGGTGCACGGAAAGAATGAAAGCAGGGAGACGCCTGAGAGGAGGGAGATGCATGCGCCCCAGAAAGACATTGTACCATTTGGCAAGAGCAAAGATGCATCTTTTGCACAACCACCTGTAAGGCAAATGGTCAAAGTGTATGGAGGGACAATGTCTGAGGGAAGCGTGCGCAGGGAGGGACCTCGCTCAGATGCCTTACGCCCCAAGACAGAGCTCTACCGGGAGCCTCCCATAATGTTCCTGAAGGGTGAAAACGGAGCGGACTTGAACAGCCGCTCGCGCTGCAGCCTCCCCTTCACTGTCCCGTCGCAGATCAGCCAGCCTCCTCCGGTTGTGATGCGTTCTCATGCAGCAGGGAACTCCTCTTATTCCAGGGAGCTCAGAGAGACCAACACAAGCCTGTATCACCCGGCTAAAACTCTGGATCGCAGGGACAACCGCATCGGGGACCAGTCTCCCTTAGTGGCAGCTACGACTCTGGGGCCTTACAGGGCGTCCTGGGCGGACAGCGACGGCAGAGGCACGCTCATCCGGCCTGGAGCCCCCATCAGCGGAAGCTTTTCGGGCGTGATGGCCCGGGAGAGCCCTCAAGGGGAGAGGTACAAGGCGGTTTCCGTGTCTTTACCCGCGCCCCCTGCCCCTGACGTTTGCAGGCCTCCAAGGAAAGGAACAAGTTGTACCCTTGACAATGTTGACCTGCACTCTTACTGTGAAGACCCGAGGAAGGCGAAGGAGAGCCAAGGAGGAACAATCCAGCGGGCTCCACCTCCTCGCGATCGCAAGATGCTCAAGTTCATCAGTGGGATTTTTACCAAAAGTACAACGGGCTCACCAGGCGCCAACACCACACCTCCTCTCTATCCAGCTGTGGAGAGGGGTTCGAGTGAGGAGGAAGGTAAGGCAAGCTGCCTGCATGACTGGAACATTACCAGCGCACTCTGTAGACCTGAAAACATAATCATCTGCAGGAAAAAAGTATTTCTGAATCCCTTTCCTGTCTTAAGGTGGAAACCAACGTACTTGCAATGGCCAAAATTATTTCTGTCTGTTTAGAACAATATGAAGTACTCACTTTTAAAAAGTATGCCAATTTAGTGTTAAGAAGCGCCAACTATGGCTGTTTTTAAAAGAATAATAGGTCAACTAGGCCTGAGTTGGTGAATCCCATCGAGGTATACCCACATTTTAAACTTATGGTTTCAAAAAATGTTTTTAAAATCATCTTAAATATATCAGAGACTATTGTTTTCTCTAGCTTTATGCAGCCCAGAGCAGCAATGCACTGCCCCTCCCCCACCTGTTGCTGTGCACTACTGGTGAGCTAACTTAAAGAAGATGCCTACTATTCCCTCCATTTTTAAAAAAGAAAGAAAGGACAGACAGTGATGGTGTAGAAAAAAAGCACCAACCATCTTTCTCTCATTAGGTATCACTAATACTAGAGTTGGCATACTTCAAATGACGTGTGTGTTAAGCAGCCATGTGCAGGCTAGCTGTCACTGATCAATCAGCGTTACTCCATACAGAACAGGAGAACAAAACAAAGTACCTTTTGCACAATAAGCACAGGCAGGTAGAAACTTACCACCTCATTTTTGCAGAGGCTTGTGTATTAAAATCAAAATAGCAATAATTAATTATTCTAACATTATGAAAATCCTAAAAAACTTGTTTTTGTGTGACATCTATTTCAGATTAGTGCAGTGTGATCATTTTACATTCCTTTATGTTTGTGTGAATGCCATGAAAAATAAGTATTTTTAAGGTTAAGTCAATAATCTCATATTAGCTCATGCTTTATGTTAGGACAAATATGCTGTAACTGAACGCTTTACATGTGGAAACTTGAAGGAACAGTTACAGCATAAACTGCCCTCGTTTCCCTCAAACGTTTCTACTTTTCCTCTCCGTCTTTGTGGCTTCAGAGTAATTTCACTGGAAATGCAATCCGATCTAAAATCAGATGTGCTGAAACGAAGCTGTTCTGATATTGAACACTGAAACAGTTCAGTGTTGCTCCATTAAGAGCTGAGAGATCCGTATCGGTTTGAGATATATGTTTTGTAACAGATTTTTCCTTCTTCTTTCTTCTAACATTCAAATATCTTTCCAACATGTCACAATGGATTCAGTCTGATTAATTCATTTATTTCTAAACTAGCTCGTTACATCATAAAAATGTTGTGTAAGAATAAAAATATTCTCACTTTCCAGCTGTTCTAATTCATTGATTAGAACAGAATAGTAATATATTACTATTTGGGTAATATAATATAATGATCATTATATTAGATATTTTCCGTAGCCTATGAAAAGAAACAAAGTGAATATAGCCTTTAGATTATTTTGGTTCTGTCTCACATTTGTATGGTTTTTGAAGATGCACGGCTTTAACTAAATAATTAAACATCGGATATCAACAGTACGTGTATGTGCCACAGCTAAAGAATCAACAAATGTTTCACACATGATATAGCAATAAACTGATAGCATTAGTTAATGTATTGCTTTGCTATGCAGATACTTTGTCTGTGCTGATGAAGATTAACTCACCTCGGCATGATGGATGCTTGAAGCCACTGTCATAGCAGATAAAATGCCTTTTAATTAATCTGTCAGTTTTGGGGAACCTGTTTGTGATTGTGTTTAAAACATCAAACCTTAAGCCCAAGTTGGTCGGGCAATTATGGAGAAAGAACAAAAGCACAACAGCGCAGCAAAAAGTAATTTATTCTTTATTCTCAACAGACTGCATGTTTTATTGATTTATTTTCCAAAGTAAAATAAGTATGTCACATATTAATATGAACTGAAGTTTTGAATGAAAAGGGCTAGAAGGAAGAAAAATCTTAGATAATATAGTCCCTCTCTCTGAAAGTAAATTTACTAAAACATGAGCAGCTACACATCAACAATTCACAGTTTCATATGCACCAGGGACCAGCTGCCTTTTTCATTCAAAGGGCCACTTTTGCTCCAGCTACTACAAAATAAGATTTGTCTGGAGCTACAACAAAGAGAGATTTTGAAGGTAAAAAAAATCATTAACTTTGTACCGTTGATGTCTTCTACATTCTATGCAGATATTACATAAAGTTCTACATAAGAAATGCTGAAACCACCCATTACATTTAAAACATTTATTGTTTGGATTTGTTTGAGCCACAGTGGAGCCAGAGGTTGCAAACTCCTGATAATCGTGACAGAACTCGATCTGTTTTCTTAGACACACCAAGACAATAAACAGTGTGACAGAGGTTTGAAAAATTTCTGAGACATCAGTAGAAGTTGGTACTAAAGTAATTCAGTCACAGTCTTCATTTGCTTCTGTGTTTTACGAAGAAAAACTGTTTAATTATCAACTTTATCTCCTTTGTTGAAACCAAGATTCTGGACCGAGTACTTAAACTATTTTTGCCCTATTCTGCTGAATTACACAATTATTACTCAAACAGACATGGTTCATGATGAATTCATAGCTTTATAATAAAGCAGACAAAACGATGCGACTGGTTCAGACCTAGAATGCATTTGTCACAACAATATCTTAATTTTCCACTGTTACACCTAAATGACCTGAGACAAAAGAGTACGGGATTTGAGTGAGCTCTGGATATAATTTGATGGGGGTAAGTGGGACATGAATAATTAAGGTTGGGGATACACAGAGCAGTGTTCATGGCAGGGCGAAGGGAGTCGGAACCTGCCACTTCCTGCTCTGTGCGTGGGGTTAATCAGCCTCCAAATGGAGCCTATTCATTTGTCAGAGGCATGTTGTGTTTAAATGTAAGTAAAGCGGTTGTCAGCAGCACGGTCACGACGAGCCTGGCTCCACAGAATAAACACCCAGTGTTTCTCTCAGACGACAAGAGAAACACTAACAATCTAATTTGTTCCAAAAATATTGGTGGAAGAAACGCACCGAATTGTCGTGCGTGCACAAGTGGACATCATGTCTGAGTGCCTCTCACTCAAATCGCTGTCTCCATGAGAGACCGCTCATTGTATGGATACCCAGACTGGAGGCTTCTGGAAAACGGAGTTACCATGGCAACAGCAAGCAATGAGAGATGCTGCTCGGTCTGTGCTGTGACGCTCTCGACGGGGGCGATCTGGGCGTGGGGATTGCCCAAAGATGGAGAGAGAGCGTGAGGGCGATGCTGGGTTGGTTAAAGTTAGACTCTGGCTCCCCGCGGAGCCGGGCTGACGCTGCCACTCCGCCCAGAACATTGTGACCCGACAGTTTCCTCAGTGTGACTACGTATGCTGTATCTGTGTCATTGGCGCTGCTGGTACACAGTCTGCAAGAATGCACATCTGGAAGCAGTTTCTCAATGTTGAGCAGAATATGTTTGTTTTTCAAAGCTGCAGCCTCTCATCTGCAGGTAGACAATGTTCATTATGGCTCCGTCTGAGGTTTCTGTCGCTTCCCAAGCTTGGTTTAAAACACTTCAATTATTCCTAACACATTATGGAGTGTGGAGCAAAAACCTGTTCAGATAGCTTCCCTGATATACAATTCCTTTGCAAAAGTATTAAAGCTGCAGTTTGTAACTTTTATTAAAAATGTGTTTTTTACAAGTTTGTTAAAACATGTAAAAATGCAGTATAATATAAGATGGATAATCTGTAAAAAATAAAAATAAATCAAGCTCCTCCACCTCTTTCCTGACCTACTGTTTCCAGAAACTTATCTCTCCTGGTCAGAAACAACCAATTAGAGTGGGAGGAAGATTTTAGGATCTTAGCACTGCCAATCAATCATGTGTGGCAGAAAAACAAATTACAATTATTTTACTTTTTTAAAATTTCCTTTATTCAACCAGGTAAAACCCCATTGAGATCTAGATCTCATTTTCAAGGGGGACCTGGGCAGAAATACGCATTTAGAAAAATCATCACCCTCATTAGCCATGCTAACTAGCCTGAGCATTCATAATAGGCTCTGTTGCGGGGAACTAGCTGTAGCGTAGCAGAGAGCAATGGTATGGACACCAACCTTTGAGAACTGGACTTTGACACCCTGTAAATGATGTTGACCATGAGCCCAAAACCGGGTTTAGATCACAGCGTTAGGGTTTGGGTAACACATCCAGTGTTAGAGTGGCCCAGTCAAAGTGCAGACCGAAATCCAAAGAAAGAAATCAAATTGATATTTACAATTGATCTTCATGCAATGAAGCCGTATTACTAAGAGGAATGGAAGGAAAGGCTTACTTGTGGAAAACGTAAAGAAAACTTGCTACTTTAATTGCTATTAAAGGTATTTATACAAAGTATTGACTCTGAGGGGCCGATCGCAATTGAATGTCACACAGCCATGAATGACTTCGTCAGGCAGTATACAGAGTCAGGCAGATTGAAATGTTTGGGACTATTTGGGTGTCAAGTTTTTCTTTTGCATGTGCATCAGGTTGCTATGACGATTTACTTGGAGGATCATCGTTCAGCCGCTCATCCATGGCTGCCAAATAAGTTCAGTGTGATAACGTTTTTACACACTAGAAAATGTGGGATATAAGTTTGGATATAAAACTTAGTTTGTGACTTTTAAATGATCTTAGTCTATAAGCATAATTTAAAACAAACAAGATTTATTTGGTCTTACTCAAAATAAATAAAAAATAATTGTGATTACTCATTTTCCCAGAAAGATGGAAACAGACGGATGAGTGGCCAACCAACACCAGGAGGTGCAGGGGGGTTGTAACTAATCAGAGCTGCAGTGCTCATCAGAAAACATGCTGTTGGACCAAAATATCTATGAACCACAAATACTTTACCCATAGATTCGCAGTATCACATTCAGTCTGTACGTATCTAAATGTTTGGCTATTCTTTGACTTACAGTAAAAAATATTATAAATGCTGACAAAGTCGCTCATGTTTACACTTGTAATGATTTATTATGAAATAAATCATTACCTAATCCAGTGGTTCCCAAAGTGGTGTTCGCGCCCCCTACAGGGGGCACAGTGCCATTGCAGGGGGGGCGCGGCAAGCTGTATGGATGAATAAAAAAAAAAAGAAAACACTTTACATAAAAGTGTAAAGATGGTTTGTAGTGTGTTTTGTTGCAACCTGAAGTGTGAAATAAACTTCAGTGGAGTTTGAAAACAAAATATGTGTATAGGTTTATGTCTGGTTGAACGATGTGTGCGCCCAGTTGATTTTTTTTTTTTCTTTTTTGGGGGGGGGTTTATTGAATCCATAAGGGGGCCCAGAAAATCTTTGGGAACCACTGACCTAATCTTTACTAAAACCTAATTTTGTTAGACCAAATTTAGGTTAATCACATAATTTACTCATACAGGTTTCGGGTAAGAAAAGGGGCCTCAAAAAATCACTGCAGACCCCACACATCCTGGACACAAACTGTGCAGACCTTTACGCTACAAAGCACCATTTCCAAAAACCAGCTGCTACAGATACTGTTTCTCTGTTTATACTTTATTTCTGCAGGCTGTGAGGTCTTGAAAACAGAAGTCAAATTCCTTGTTTGTCCTCACAGCACATAAATTATCCGTGCATCCATACTGTGAATCTTCTACTGCACCGCCAGCCCAAAGGTGCTCTGTTGGACTGAGATCTGGTGACCAATCAGGCCACTGAAGGACGATGAACTCACCGTCATATTCAAGGACAAGTTTGTGATGATCTGAGCTTTGCAACATGGCTCATAATGCTGCTAAGGGATGGACATGATCAGCAGGAATACTGAGGCAGTCATACTGTGGGGTTTATTAGATGGTCAGATGATAATAGGGTCTCCAGAGTGCGTCATGGAAATATTGTGCACCTCGATAAAACAGCAGAAGTACATGAATGTTTCTCCCATGTATTTTGGTGAACTTGTATGAATTATAGCTTCAGTTTCTTCCTCTTAGCTGGGAGAAGTAGCGCTGTGCGCGCTCTTCTGCTGCTGTAGGCCATCAGATCCAGCTGTGTGTGCTACACTATCAGATACACAAATATATCTTCTTACGCCACAGAAATACAAAGCAGGTAATCAATGGCATAAAGACAGAATTAGAAACATTTAAAAACATTTTCCTAAGAAAGCCATAAAATCTAAACCAGAACACAAAAACCAAGATTAGCGTCAGATTTAGGAGCCCTTGGAAAAGTTGAATGGATCTGAACAGCTTTGAAGTTTGCTGAAGAAAAAAGTTAAACAAGTGAATCGATGTAGCAACAAGCAACTAAGGAAGAGAGAGTTTAATCAATGTCTGGGTGAGATCCAAACCTAAGAAATTTTACTGTTTCAGTTATTGATTCCCCCTTTTTGGTACCAGCCAGTTGTTGGTGTGCACCAGCCATTACAGAAGAGCTTTGGGAGGAGAATGGCCTCTGATCTAGAATTTAATTTTATAAAAGGGTCGTAGTAAACAGAAAAAGCACTACGATAAACCCCCAACTCATTACTTTTCTCAGATCAGTATTAAAACCCAGTAACAGGATCCTCCTTGATGCATCATAGACAGTAAACCTGTCCAGGGTATACCTCACCTCCTGCTCTTTGACCTCTGAAGACAAGTGAGTTTAATGGATAGTTGTAGTTTCCTACAGCAGCAGCTTTCCTAAGCTGAATGTACAACAAAACAGGGAAATTATTATCATCGCACGTAAGCAGTAAAGTAGACGCCAATAATCTCACACTTGTTGATTCGGATGACACAAAGCACATCCCTAACCAGTTCAGTTCAACTATCAAACTGTCTAATATTTTGATTAAATAATAATAAAAGCAACAGAGCACTAGAAAATTTCCACATGGTTTTCTCATCTTATGCGGTTCCAACCAAACACAAGAATAATTTATCATGAGCTGTTAACGTCCCGTGTAAGTGTGGGTTATGAGGAGATTTTTCATGTAACGTAAAGCCTCTGAAGAGCTGGCAGATGAAATGGTCTCATTCCCGTTGAGGCGCATTTCTGCCTCCTCTCAATAAAGTTGTACAGAAAAAGTCAAATCCCTCCAGTGATATTTCCAAACTCAAAAAGACATTTGATCCAAAAACAGAGCTGTAGCATTTCCGTAAAAGAAACAGCATTATTGGAGTAAATATTCTTATTCTGAATTATGTAGGGTTTTCTTTCAGAGAATAAATCTACAAATTCACAAACAGCATAATGCAATCTATTGATATAGCACACAAGACATTATACAACGGAATTATAGGCTTTAATTAGAGATCATCAAAGTTTGTTTGCTGAACAAGCAGCTGTATACTATTTTGTGCTCTTTTTATCTTTCAGAAATCAGTTTTTATTCTGTTAATAGCAGAACATCAAGCAAAGCACAGCAGACTGTATCGACTAAATTAAACTAAATTAAGTATGACCCCCTCAGCTGACTGATTACTTTAGCTTTCAAGCTTTAAGGATGAATTAAAAGAATAAAGCCCTTATTGTTGTAGACGGGTAATTTTCCATTATGTCTGCAAGAAGTAAAACCCAGTGAAGACAAGCAGATATGCTGAATGCTTTCTGCCTGATAGAGACTTGAACCTGACTGACTTTACGGTTGGATCAGAGATAAAGACGCTTCATTCTCTCTGACTCCTGCTGGTGAGATTTGACCTCTGACCCTTCGTGCTGCTGACAGCAGACAGGCCGTCAGGAGGATTGGCAGGAGTTACCGACAAACTCTGGGATCAGTTTGCAAAACATTCCTGCCATTTTTCTGCTACTTACAGTAGATGCTTCCTCTGAATTAAACCCAACGAACTCCTTTTTGTTTGGCAAGTTTGTTATAATAAATTTTTTTACATTTTTTTATTTATTTAAAATTTAAAAAATGTACTCCTTGCTTTTACACAGCTTCAATTAGTTTAATACATTTTCATAACTGCATGTTTCATACATACCTTTTGTTTGAAATGTGTCAGTCTGAAACTCAACCGCGAAATCCTGCTCTTGTAATCGCCATAAATCAGGAACCGCGAGATGAAACTGATTCAATCTGACAGGATCGCCACACTAATTTGACTCTGTGGATCAAAGGTAATCTGACTACATCAAGCGCATTTCAGACGCCAGAGAGGTCATTATGGTGGTAACTGATTGAGGTCCTCCACACATTTAAGGCTAGAAGACAAACACATTCAGCTGTGAGTGTGGAGTGAAGAACAGTGGAGCTCTGGAGGAATAGATCTTTACTTAATCAAGAACATACAGCTAGAGTTTAACAGTAGAATTTCTTGTTTTCACTCCGAGGTTTTGATCAGGCATTCTCTTTGTACTCTGACGTCTGGTTTTCCCCTGAGGCGAGACATGGTATGGAAGTGAAGGGAGCGCCTTCAGATGGAGGCTATTAATCCTCAACTCAGCCGTCTGGGGGTTTGATTTTTTTACGTTTCCCTCCCTGACTTCTCTTCTTCCCTGTTTCCTGTGTAGCAAATAAATACTAAATCCTGTAGAGAAACACAAGAAAGTCAGGAAAGTCGGAGTTCTTTGTGTGGTTGCCCGTTCTGTCCTATAAGTTTAAACTTAATTTTTTATTTTTCTGTAAATAAATCTAAAATAACCATCTAAACTACGTGTCAAGCTCAAGACTCGTTGGCCAAATCCGGCCCGCCGTAGCTTTTTATGTGGCCCTCTAGAGTCTAGACTAAACATTAAGTGTGCTTAAACATCATGTTATCAATCAAATCAATCCAGTTTTTATCTGTTTTTCTACCAAATTGTATTGATCAGTCCCTCCAGTTTCTTGCGAATATCGTGGAAATTCACGTAAAATCAACAAATCCACGCATATTTTTTTTTTTTTTGCACTACTACAGTTTATTGCAGATTTTTCTCAAAAATCTTTACTTGTACTAAACAGGTACCTCAGTCTTAATTGATGTCAGATTATAGTCCATGATCTATAAAGTGAGTAATAAAAAGTCGCATTTACCATCATAAATAAGCACAAATATTGCAAATATTTCCGAATTAATACCACAAGCACTTTGATTTTTATTGCAAAAACATCAAGAAATTCTGGAGGGACTGAAAAAATGTTCAATATCATTTAATTTTAAGAGTTTATTAGTATTTTTAGTGGGTTTTATCGACACATTCTGGCACAAACGGCCCTTTAAGAGCATTTATGATCTTGATTTGGTCCAAACGACAATGAGTTTGACACCCCTGATCTAAATATTTGGTAGAGCTGTTTCACCCTCTAATGTGCAAGTTCACTCTGCTGGTCGTTGTAAATATAAACTAGAATTGTGGGAGCAGGTAGTGGCACAAAACTGAACTTTGACCTCTGAACAAATTCAGCACTTTGTCGTCTAACACTGTCAGTTCTTCTGCTCACATTCTGCATCTTGTAACATACTGAGTAGCATATTTAATTGGTAGTACTGTGCTTCATTTGCACATAATACCTCTTTTCTGCTCTTTTCTCTGTTTTATTGCTGTCAATCTCTGTCCTCAGTCGTTTGCACCAGCAGTCAAGAATGGACCATGAGTCAAGCTGTTCAAGAGCTTCATCTGGTAAGCTTCAGGCCACCGGGTAGCTTTTGCCAACCTCTCTGACGGACTTGATGCTGGATTGATGTCTGTGTGTGTGTGTGTGTGTGTGCTGCAGGGTGTGTTGGGGGGTCTGTGCAGCGGGAAGTCCGCCCTCGTCCACAGACACTTGACAGGAAGTTACCAGCCGGAGGAGAACGCAGAGGGTTGGTTTAGCTTCCCTTCACCTGCAGCTGTCTGATTGCAGCTGATGCTTCAGTGTGTTTTAGTTGGACTTTATGTAACAAGGCAACATAAAGTGATGCAGTGATTATTAAATGGAGTTAAAATTATACATGGAAAGAGCAACTCGCACTTGTTATCAGGCCTTATTAGTTTGAAACAAATAAATGCAACAAATTGCCGTCTAAAGTCACCTCGGATTCATAGTTTCATTCATAACAAATTTTCAAAACCTTGTATCATTTTCCCTTCCCCTGTCACAACTATAAAAGATTAAGTCCGTTCAAAATACACTGAACTCCATGGTTGTAATATGAAAAAATAAATACAGTATTAATACTTTTCTAAAGCGATGTACACAGTTTGAATTATACTAATATATTAAATTGAAAAGGATAATGATAAGAGGTAATGAATAGAATCTGTGCTGCTGCCCAGGGCGGCAGTTCATAAAGGACGTGCTGGTGGACGGACAGAGTCACCTGCTGATAATCAGAGAAGAGACGGAGCCTCCTGGGCCTCAGGTATGCTGCAGACTGACCTAACCTGCTGCAACAACACAAACATTTTCCGGTACACTGATTTCTGCTTGTCTTCTTTCTCATCTCTTAGTTTGCAAGCTGGGTGGATGCCGTCATTTTGGTCTTCAGCTTGGAAAATGAGGCCAGCTTCCAGGAAGTTTACAAATTCTACCACCAGCTTTCTCTGCATCGGCCCGTCACTGAGATACCTTTTGTAGTTGTTGGTACTCAAGGTAAGGCTCTCCTATTCCACATCTGTTCAAGATGGATCCAAAAAAAGATTTGTTAAAAGAGATGGCATTTATAATTTGAGAGGATCTGAGACTTTAAAACAACCCAAAGTCAGAACTAAACAAATTGAATGTTGTATTTGTCTTTGTGGAACAAGTTTGTGGAATAATCTGTCTATAGAAACCAAAGAGAGTAGACAAATTTTTACTTTTAAGAAAATACAGACATATTTTCTGCTGCTGCTACACCTGAATTTCCCCTTTGCAAGACAATAAATGCTGAACTACCTTCTATCCGTCTGTGTGGATGGTTGGTTGATGCATAGCTACTGATGGTACAGCGAATTAACTTTTGAGAGAAAGGGTAGAATATATAAGATTATTTTTCTTCCAGCTATTCTTTTTCATTCAAAACCTTTCTTTATATGAACATCTGACATGTTCATTTTAAGCTGTAATTACATAAAATATTTTTAAAAATAAGTCAATGCTTGCTGTGTGCCTTTTCCAGATAAGATCAGCAGCACAAACCCCAGAGTGATTGACGACGCCAAGGCGAGACAGCTGTGTTCAGATGTGCGCCGCTGTACCTACTATGAAACCTGCGCGACTTACGGCCTCAATGTGAACAGAGTCTTTAACGATGGTGTGTGTGCATAAATCTGGGTGATATTTTTTTCTGTTTTTAGAGCTGGATTTAAGCTTTTTTTTCTTTTTTTTTTCCTTAAATTTTCATTCAACAGCTGCTCAGAAGATCATGGCAGCCAAGAAGCAAGCCGCTTTACTGGCTTCCTGTAAATCTCTTCCCAACTCTCCCAGTCACTCTGGAGGCTCCACTCCAGTGTCTGGTGTCTTTCCAGGACAGGTAAAACCATATATAACCTCCTGCATGTATGTTCTCCGTGAGGATGTCTCAGATATGGAAAGAGCAGCTGGATTAAACTCGTCTCCCTCCTCCGCTCTGCTCTGACTCTCTCCTCTCTGTAGGCCAGCAACGGCGGCCAGAGCAGCGATTACTCCTCGTCTCTTCCCTCCACTCCTGTGATCAGCCATAAAGAGATTGCCAGAACTCTGAGGGGGGAGAAAGGCGACAGCGGTATGCCTGGGTCGGTCCGCAGCGTCCGCAAGCGCACACCCAGATTTGTGGTGAGTGCTGCTAAGACCTTGACTTTTATTTATTTATTTATTTATTTTCCAACATAAATCAGAATAGCTCTACAAAGTTGATTTATTTCAGCCGCTGGTGTTAAAAAACTAAACTGAAATATTATCTAGATTTATTGCACCCATATTAATATTTCAAGTTTTATTACTGTTAATTTTGATGATTATGGCTTACAGCTAAATGAAAGTCCAATATTCTGTTTCACTGACAATTAGAATATTAAGCAAGTCCAATAAAAAAAAGGCTGATCTCGTTTGGCTGAATTCACTGGAATGAGACACTTCAGAAACGTCTGTGAAATCTGTGATGGGTTTCTTGAACGTTCAGTCCATCTCAAGTCACACAGCAGCATCTAATGAGGTCACTTCCTGTCATTTGACTTGGCCCAGGACTTTCCATTTTCCAATTTGAAGCCAGTCCTGGGTGGATTTATGTGTTTTGGGTCATTATCAGGTTGCAATGTGTGATTATGTACCAGTTTAATTTTAGTAGAAGGATTCATATTTTCCCTTAAGAAATACTCTGATACGCAGTAGCATTCCTGCTGGATACTACAGTGTGGTTGGAGCAAAGCATTCCCAAGTCATGATATTTCCACCGCCATGCTTCACAGCTGGTATACAGTTCTTTTCTTGAAATGCTGTATTTATATTTCACCAAAAATGTTCTCTCTTCTGTACTTCAGCTTATCTGTCTAAAGAGCAACATCACAGAAGTGTTGGTTTCCACTTATGATCTCACTCTCAGAAACATAATGTGCAGAATGATGACGCTCTTACAATACCACTTTAAACCCCTCATCAGGCTCAAGTTGCAGCATTTTGTTTTTCATGAATGATATTCCCTTCATGTGTAACTGATGTGAAACATTAGGGCGAGATTTAGCTCAAGTGGGGAAATATGTGTGGGTGTCCTTTATTTGTTAGTTTAGTTTTTTTTTTTCCCATAAAGTTATAAACCTTTATTTACTCTGTTTTTATTATTTACTCGTGTTACTTAAATTTCTGTCATTAAGATTTCTTTTAAATGTCTATAACTCCTAATATATCAGACGTTTTCATTATTTCAATGTTTTTCCTTGACTGTATGTATCTTTGGGGTGCAAGTGTAAATCTGAGCCTATAAATATGACCCTGCGTATCTGCAATAAACTCAAAGTTGTTCACTGAATCTTGTCTTGAACCGCAGTTAAAGCTCTATCTTGCCCTATAAGTCCATGCTGACAAAGAACAACCTAAAAATCTTTAAGAGACAATATTAATATGGCGTGTAAACGGCTGATCAGAACTGTAGCTGTAAAAACAAATCAAAAGTACAGAAGATTTGCTGCTGCCTCTGTTCAGTGTCAGCCTTTCCAGTCGTCAGAAGCTTTCCAGCAGATGTATTTCACTCGTTTATTGAATAATAGTCCCAACTAATGACTCCTTTCCTGCCACTGATGCAGCCTTTCCCTCCTTCCTTGTGCGCAGGGACGGAGAGGCAGCGACTCAAACAGACGGAGTGCAGACTTTAAGGGCGATTTTGGCAGCGGGCGATTCATCCCCATCAAACAGGTAGGACACGGATTTGTGTGCGACACAGGAGCAGATAAGATGTATCTGATGACCCTCAGCTGAGGACAAGGCACCAGCAGTCGCCTCAGATTGTGTGAAGCTAGTTTCATCATGTTGAGTCATGACACGCCGCAATCTCCCATGCCGGCGTGAAGAATGGACGGTGGGTGTTGCTGGCGCCCAGCGAGTCTTCGTGGCACCAAAATGTGTGAAGCAAGCGCAGCAGAAATTAGGAATACATTCTCCTCCTTCAGCCTTCTTCTTTTTTATCGCCATCAGGGCATCTTGCTGAAGCGCAGTGGCAGCTCGCTCAACAAAGAGTGGAAAAAGAAATATGTCACACTGTCCAACGATGGCATCCTCTCCTACCACTCCAGCGTCAACGTGAGTGCGCGTGTTCTCACGCAGTCCTGCGAATCGTTTCGCTGGTGTCGGAGAGACTGAGTGTCCGGTGTTTGCTTTGGCAGGAGTACATGCTGAACGCTCCGGGGAAAGAGATGGACCTGCTTCGGGTGACTGTCAAGGTGCCGGGGAAGCGCCCCCCTCGTGCTGTGCCTGCATGTGGACCCCCTGCTGGGCTCAATGGGCGGGTTAAAGATGTGCTGGGACCTGAGGGTAAAGACCTGCTATGCTTACCTGCAGAAGTAATGTACGAAAAACATTCCTTCTGCAAAGAAGCCTCCCCATAACTCCACTTCATCAAAAATCAACAAGCTGGTTAAATCTTTGACAGAGTTTTGTGTCACTAACACAGGATTACAGCAGGATTGAAACGATTATTCAAGTTAATTGTGATTAATCAGTCGTAGAAATAAAAAGTCATCAACTAATTTAGCAATCAGTTAAACGCTACCTGGAGCGTACAGACTCTAAAAGTGGCCATTTGCTGAAAGAGCAACACAGTCAGAGCAGAAATTATATGAAAGCTGTACAAAAACTACATTTTGCCTTTAAAATGAAAAATCTTATTTGTCTGTAAACATGTTCAACTCAGAAATCCTCAAGTGACATTTTTAGCTTCGCCTGGTTCAATTTATGTAAAAAAGAAAAATAAATAAGCACCTTTTGTTTCCAATTACTAATTAAAAAAATAATAAACACATTGAGCCCTGCGACAGACTGGCGACCTGTCCAGGGTGTACCCCGCCTCCCGCCTGGAACGTAGCTGGAGATAGGCACCAGCAACCCTCCCGACCCCATTAGGGACAAGGGTGAACAGACAATGGATGGATGGATGGATAAACACATTGATAGACAGCATTTTTTAGCTGCTGCCAATACATCCTCTGCTACAAATGATCAAGCTTTCACTAAAGGAATGTTAAGATTGCATAGCAGATAATAACATTTTTATGTAATTTAATTTATTTATTTTCAGAATGATCTATAGAATAATTGATTACTAAAATAATTGTTAGTTGCAACCCGAATATGCAGGCATGAACACACACACACACGCAAATCTTGAAGGTAAACACATCTTAGGTTACACAGCTGCAATCCTACAGTTCATTATTTCTAGTAACAGCCATGGAAGAACAAGAAGACGACTTGTTTTCTGCTTTATTCTTGCAAATTCTATTTTTGATGTTATAGCAACATCTTTGAAATGCTTAGAGTCAATATCTACAGCAAAAATACTCCCTCTGTCTGTCTTTAAATTCTACATAAAAGGATTTTTATTGCTTATCCAGGTGAATTATTAAGAACAAATTCTCATTTACAAAAACATCCTAGTGATGATTCAACATTTTACACGTTTACAGTAAACGACAAACATTAGCAAAACTGTTCAAATCATAAAGCAGTAAAAACAACACTGAGACAAAGGTATAGGATAACATTAAATATTAAATACTTAAAATATGAAATACTAAATATATAATAAATACAGGGCAAAGACACATCAATACATGCCAGACCTCACTGTGTCACTATCAAAATTGAAGTTGTGAGTTGGCTGCATTAGGAGGTTCAATTAAGTTAAAATCTAAATATCTTTTATTGCTCCACAGCTGGTAAATTCAGCCCTCTTTCAGCAATTTGCAGCTGTCTTCCCAGTATATATTACTTTAGGTCTGAACATCTACTAAAATGATTTGCTCCTGCTGTGGTAGACTGTTGTTCTCTTTTTGATGCAGCCTCTGACATTAAAGAAGCCTCCCCATAACTCCACTTCATCAAAAATCAACCAGCTGGTTAAATCTTTGACAGAGTTTTGTGTCACTAAAGAACAATTATCTCCAACACATATAAAAACTATAGTTGGCATGGATAAAGTGGGTCAGCATCAAACTTCTAGAATGATCCCAACCTCAACCTTATTGAAAATTCATGCAGTATGCTCAGAAGCAGAGTTCGTGCAAAGCGAACATCCACTCCAAATGAGCTCCCCCCATTTCCGAGAAAAGGCATTCAGACAGAATCATGCAGCCAGAATAATCCAGCATGCATGCATACCTTTTAAACTGCTTGATTTATGACTCTGTGTTGTAGAGTTGCTGCGTTACTTAAGGTTATTGTCTCGACGCTTGACCCAGTTTCTTCAAAGCAGCTTCTGCTGTCAGCCTGATGTTTTGATGTTTGGCTCTGTGAACGCAAAGCGAGCTCAAATCGTCATTCTGCCATCATTTTGATAGAAAAAGTATGTTACTTTGCAGAAACCCTTCCGTGTTGCTATATAAAGTTAAATTGCATAGAAAATAACTATTCTGCTGAACTTCCCTTTTTGTAAATAACGAACTGACAGAGAAAGCATTAAAACCCCACACAGTTTAGAACGAACACATTTATTTATATTTATATTTATATGTAGTGTAATTTGTTAATTGTATAGTAAATACAAGTGGCCTCATGCAAGTGGAGGAGGTGGAAGGACTGGGAGGCGCTCTGTTCCTGAGAAGCAACATTGGTGTCCAGCGCTGCCCGTCCACGCTGTCCAACCACGCCCAAGGCGTTGGTGAGCTCACCAGAGGACCATTTTTACAGGATATTTGTCTTAAAGCAGCTCTTGACGTCCTGTTTCTGCTCTCTTGTGGTCAGACTCTGCAGTCGAGGGAGTCTCCAGCTCCTCCTCTACCAAAGACGTCAACTCAGCCTCCCCACTGACCGACAGGAAGAAGCACCGCAGAAAGAAGAGCATGAATCAGAAAGGAGACGCAGCCGTGGGACAGGCCGACGGTACAGGAAAGCATCTAAAGACGTTTTTGCAAGCAATATTTATACTCTAACACTTCTTACTCTCACCGTTTTGTCAGGACATGTAATTAAATGTGCATTATAAATTCTAAGAATTTTCTTCTTTCACTTTGTTGTTTGCTTTCTGCAGCTAAACGGAAAATGTGGAAGCTGAAAAGTTTTGGAAGCTCAAGAAACGTAAGCAAGACAGGTAATGAACAACTAGCCAGCAACATGTTTCTAAAAATATTTAATTTATGTTAATTCTGTTAATGAGTGACTAAATTACTCACTAGTGTTTAGTTGCTTCTCCTCATATGACCAGTATGAATATTTAACGAAATGGTCTAATATTAATATAAAAATTACTTGTTTATTCGTAACTTTGGAACATTTTACTGATAGTGTTGGTGCACTATGAACATCGGCTATCTCTCTTTTCTTCATCTCCTATAACAGCTTAAGGGTAAAAATATATCTAACAGATTTTCTTCCCTGGTTGACTTTTATTTAGCTCAGTCTATCTTCTCTTCAACTCTAAACGTCTTCCTCACTGAAAAAAGCAATCAGCACCACCATGTTTCACTTTGGGGATAATATGTTAAGGTTAAGGCTGTTCTTTTATTCTCCATATATAATGTTTCGCACGTAGCCAAAAAGTATCATTTTGGTTTTTACGTCTAGGGGAAATTTGCTCCATCAGATTTTATTTTGAGATTTTGCAGGAGAAGGATAAACGCCACTATATGAACTCAAAAGTTGCTTGTGTCTGACTCAGAGGAGGACAACTTTGACTTCCTGGTTGTGTCGAGCACTGGTCAAACGTGGCACTTTGAGGCCCAGAGTGTGGAGGAGAGGGACTCTTGGGTCCAAGCCATCGAGAGCCAGATCCTGGCCAGCCTGCAGCTGTGTGAGAGCAGCAAAAACAAGGCAAGCAGCTCACCATAGTTCATATATAACATGTATATCACCACACAGAGGGCTGATGAAACCTTTATTTAAAATGTAGAGAAAACTATGGCAGAATACATGCATGGTAGAGGACTGAGTGTGTGTTTAGGTAGTTTGACATGATAGAAAGCATCTCTAAAGAAGTTCTACTTTTAGAAAAATCAGTTGATCTTTATTTATTTAGTACTTTTTATTTCTAGAAGAATAAATCATTTTATAACAGAGACCAAAGAGTCTCCCTCCACCTCCAGAACACCCACACACATTAAAGCAATCCACATACACTCACACACAACCACGCCAACACTCCCTTAACCATAACTTTCTGTAATGAAGAATACTGAGATATAATATACCACAGGATAAAAGATAAGGAGATCAAGAGAGAATAAGTTATAGTAAAATTAATGAAGATCTCAAAGTAACAGAACAAAAAGCTTGGAAGGTAAACAACAGCAAACCAGCATATAATGACCTCACGGAAGCATAGTAAACTAATATTTCAGTCTATAAAGCCAATAAAACTAACAATTTCAAACCAAAGAGGCATGCTGATTGTTCCTTTCTCACTGTTTGCTCTTTGTTTCCTGCAGGATCGCAAGAATAGCCAAAGTGAAGCTGTGGCGCTGCAGGCGATCCGCAATGCAAAAGGGAACAACTTCTGCGTCGACTGTGATGCTCCAAGTTAGTAATATTTGCTTCTTTTCTACTTTTCCCTTCGAAGCCACAGTGCTGTTCTACTGCACAGACGATCCAGCTCTGATATGACGATATGACGAATATTAACCTCTTATTTATTTTTTGTTGGACAGGAAATATATTTTGAGTTTGTAAAGAAAGCAAACGATTTAGATCTAGATACCAAAGGTTAACAGAAAGCTCCGAATACTTATATTCTTTTACTTTAGTGGTGCCAACATTTAAGCGTGGGTTGGAAATGGACGTCACGATCGTGAACAGATGGGAATGCCTTTGGGTCACATCATGGCCCTGTGTGAATTTCCTGTATAGATGTGATGAAGGATATATTTTGAAACTTTGTGGCACAAAGTTTCAAATCATGATCCAAATGAGACTCAGTTAAGACTTACAGAACCTTAAGGTTTGATGATGTGGAGTGTATTTGTTCAACCCAGATGGGTCCCACTGTGATAGTGTTAATCCACCCTGACTAAACCCCATACGGGTTTCCTAGATGTAACAATAGGATATGATGCGCATTATAATGTAACTATGATCTGTAACTATGAGCTTAATATTCAAAACCAGAAAACAACCGAGCAAGTGAACGCCTCACAAGTATTCAACACAATTCTTTTTATTTTCTAAAATAAAAGATGTATCATATTTAATGATATTAATTGCAATTCTAAAAGACTTCCTCTTGTATCAAGGCCAGCTGATGAATCCTGCTTACGTGGTCTGACTTCAGTTCTTATACAATCATTAAAAAGACCCAATTTAACAAAAGAAAAAAAAATCACATTATTTCTGATTATGAGCCAAATCTGTTGTGTTTGTTATGAAAGACTTGAACTGAATAAAATATAATTTAAGCAGAAGGATGCAAAAAAAGTCACATTGAAAAAAAATGTAAGCAAAACTTCTCCAATTTCTCTCCGTCTTTATAATTTACTCCTGTATGAAATGTTGTGGCATATTTTATTCAAACACAACTGCTTTAAATCTTTGCTTCAGTTTCAGCTGTTGTTTGAGTCGCTGTTTGTGTCTCATCCCTGCTGTAGATCCGACGTGGGCCAGCCTGAACCTGGGCGCTCTCATTTGCATCGAGTGCTCTGGGATCCACAGGAACCTGGGGACCCACTTGTCCCGGGTCCGCTCGCTGGCCCTCGACGATCTGCCCAGAGAGCTCACCCTTGTTCTCAGCGCCATCGGCAACCACATGGTCAACAGTATATGGGAGGCGCGCACAATGGGGCACCGGAAACCAGCGCCTGACGCTACACGGTAAATCAACGACTGCTTGAATGTTTGCTAAATATTTCCACCAACTAATCTTTTTCCTGTATTTTTTTTTTTTTTGTTTATTTATTTTTTGCTGCGCCTTCTCAGAGAAGAGCGGGAGTCGTGGATCCGCGCCAAATATGAGCAGAAACTGTTTGTGGCGCCGTTGCCTCCTCCCACACCCAGCGAGGGCCCAGACATCAGCATGTCGGGCCGTCTTCTGTTGGCAGTGATGGAGCGCAATCTGCCCAAGCTGCTGCTTCTTTTGGCCCACTGCACCAAAGAGGACATCAACGCCCCGCCCTTCCTGTCGCTCCCCTCCAGGTCGCTGCTCGCGCTCCGCCTGCCTGGCTCTGCCCTGCATGCTGCTTGTCAGCAGGCTGATGTGGTGATGACGCAGCTTCTGGTCTGGGTGTGTTACTCTTCCCCTCTAGTCATCCTGCCGTTATTTTTGCCAAGTCTGACTGAAAATACTGGCAAAAGTATTCATACGCCTATGAACCGCATTAACAACACTATTGTGAAATTTATTTATTTCTCTTTTATGATGAACTAACACATATTTGTGAAGTGAAAGGAAACTGATATGTTTTGTTAATGATTTTACAGATAAAGATCAGAAGGTGGGATGTGCATTCAATACCTTTTAGCTTTAGTTGAGCCTTTTTTTAGGGTGTAGCTCTACCTGATTTGCACATCTCGAGACTGAAATTCATGGCCATTCTTTTATCAAATCTTGTAACAGATCCTCAATTGAACATAGGCCTCAAATTTTAAGGGGACCTATTATGCAAAAGTCGCATTTTGCACATTTCTTACGCTTCCATTTGGGTCTCGACTTCTTCTAAAAACAACCCAAGTGCTTGAAAACAACGCCCAGCCATTTTCTGGTAATAAGTTACTGTTTTTTGCTGTCTGGAGAATGAGTAATTTCAAAAACGTCCTGATTGTTAAATCACAATCAATGGATACTGTAACGTTACCTAGCAACCCAAATAGAGAAATTACTTCCTGCATTCTTGTTGGTTGTGCAGGAAGCTCTACTTATTCTTTTCAAAGATGTACGACTGTATAATTGCGCATCTGTTTGCAGACATTTTCAGGTGTGAGTGTAAATGTTGAGTTAGGGGCGTGGCCAGCTGCAGCTTATTTGGATTTAAAGTGACAAAAGGCCCTAAAACAATTCATTCTGAGAGGAGCTCAAAATAGGCAAAATCTCATTATCTAAGAATAATTTTGTGCAAGAAATATAATGACCATCTTTTGCAGAGCCCATATATCCTAACCTGTTCAATGAAGCATAATTGGTCATCTTTAACTAGACTGCTCACGTAAATATTTGAATTAAAACTTTTAATTTTAGCTTTGTCTGTGAATTTTGGGTCCTTGTTCTGCTGGAAACTGAATCTCTCCAGCCTGAAGTTTGTTGCAGCTTCTAAGAGGTTTTCTTAAAGTATATCTGGTTATTTTCCTCCATTCATTTTCCCATCATCGCTACACAGATTCTCCATACAGAAAAGCACTCCACAGCTAAAACAAGACAAAAAAAAAGAGTTTTTACTGAGTTTTATTTAAAGTTGTAAGAATAAAAGGGGTAAACACAGATGCACATGGCATCAGACTTTTACATGTAAATACTTTTGACAACACAGTTTCCCTTTACTTTGCAATTATGCAGTACTTTGTGTTGATCTGTTGCGACAGACTATGACACAGTTTCAGAGATGCCAGTATTTCTGTAAGACCGTGTTGGTCAGACATAAGCGTCCCACTTTAACCAGGCTTCCTTCCGTCTCCATTTGCGCCTGCAGTACGGCTGTGACGTGCGGCATCGGGACGCTCAGGGTCAGACGGCGCTGGCTCTGGCTCAGGGCGCCGGGGGCCAGGAGTGCATCGACGTCCTGCTGCAGCACGGCTGCCCCAGCAAGCCGGCCCCCGCCCTCAGCGCCACGGTCGGCTTCGCGTCGGCCGTGACGTCCAGCTTCCCCGCTGCCATGACGCCGAGCCTGACGGTTGCCACGACGATCAAAATCACACAGAAGAGCGGCAGCGGCAACCCGGGCTACAGCACATCCAGAAGAGCTGTGTCGTAACTGCAACGTGTTTCAAAGTGAGTGTGTGAATGTGTTGCCGCTTTGCCGTCGTAGCGAGTCCTGTCCATCCGCACGGACATACTGACAGATCCCGTCCACCTGGAGTCAGGTGAGACGCTCGGAGGGGTGCGTGTGGGTGTGGGGGTGCGTGTGGGTGTGTGTGCGTGTGTTTCAGGGATGAAAACTGGAGAACACACTGTGCTGGACTGATTTGTTTTTTCTCTTTTTTTCTGTTTTTGGCCACATGTCTGTGCATTCAGATGTAAGTAGAATGTACCGACCTGTTTACCAGAGTCACACCTGATCATGCAGTCAGTACTCGACTTTATTCTCCACTCGGCTGTGAATGGAAACCCGCCTGCAGGCCTCAAACAGCTTCTCTGAGCAGCTGAAGCCCAGAAGTAAAAGAACTGCAATAAGTTTACTAATCTAAGAGTGGGATGTATTGAGCTTGTAGCATAAAAGATTATGGCTATTATTAATTTTGACAGTGAATGTGAGTTTTAGATTCATCAGAGCTTGTCATTAAGTGCATAAATTATGTTATGTGTAAGTTGATGTGAAATATGTTAGTGGCTGGATAAAGGGGAATAAAACAGCTGTATAGAAATGTGTTGATAAAATGGTGAAATACTACGAATTTAAAAGTGTTTAATTTCCAGTTTATTACTGTATGATTTGTACAGTTGTTTCTGTGTATAAAAGGGTTACTCATTGCTGTTCAGAGATTAACTGTACAGAGGTTTAGTTCAGTTTTAGTTTCCTGCTTAACACAGATTTTTTATGTTTTGTCTGTTACTGGTGTGTCTGATGTAAAACACTGTACATACCGCAGTAGCTCATTGTTCAAGTGAGTATAGTAAGACACATGTGTAGAGCTGTGAAAAAGTTTTCATCCTCTTATAGATTTGTTTTGTTTTTCCTTTTTTTTTTTGTCGCACTTAAATGTTTCACATCATCAAACAAATTTTCTTTTCAGACAACCTAACTGGATGTGAGTTTTTCACATCGTTGTGGAGAAAGTTTGCCCTCTCTTGTGTACAGAATCATTTTAGTTCAGCCACGCTGGAGGTTTTCCAGCATGTTTGAGGTCAGAATGAAGCAAATTATTTGGATTTAGGTTCAGACTTTGACTAGGGCACTCCAAAAGGAAACTTTTGAGTCACTCAGAGGAGAAGTTGCTAGTGTGCTTGGGATTATTGTTCAGCTGCATAGCCAAAATGTTTTTAACTCAGAGTGAAAGACTGATGGCCCGACGTTCTCCCACAGAATTTTCTGGTAGACAGAAACCTTTATACCCTTATAGCCCAAACCACCACACTACCACTACCACCATGTTTGTCTGTAGGTATAATATTCTTTTTCTGAAATGTAACTGGACCAGCTGTAACTGGACCCACACCTTCAGACAGTTCCACTATCGTCCCCCCAAATGTTTTGCCAAGAGTCTTTGGGAACTTGTAGGATGTTTTTGATAAATATCATTTACGTTGTTTTGGAGTAGCAGTGAGTTTCTCTTTGTCCATTGTCCAGCCTCCTTTGAATGAGTTTTTATGTATTTCTTGGTTCTTTTGTTAGCTCCTGGATGAATCCCTGATGGCGTATCGTTGGTAGGTTATTCATCGCCTAGGTGATTCATCGCCTTCCTGTTTTCTCCATTTGCAGATAATGGCTCTCACTGTGGTCCACTGAAGTCCAAAGGCTTTGTAACACTTTTCAGATTGATAGATGTCAGTGATGTGTTCCTTTTTTAAATCTTTTAACCTACTTCCTGTTGTCAGGCAGGTCATTTTGAACTGATTTGCGTTTTCCACGAGCTTCTGCAGTGAAGTGAGGCTGGTTACGTTTTCCAAAGAGTGCGGTTTGGATACCTTTTTGTCCCCTCAAGTGAAATAATAATTTGAAAACAGTTTTTCTATTTACTCATGTTATCTTTGCCTTTGTCTGTGGAAAATTTTAAGTGCGACTAAAAAGCAAAAACAGAAGAAATCTGTAAAGACGCAAATACTTTTTCCCATCACTTTACATAAATAGGTTAAAATGACTTAATTTTTGACTGAATGTAAATAAACACTAATGCTGACGTGTTTTTTTAGAGGATAAAGTTTTCAACTAATATTGTTCCTGATGTGACGACTAGAAATTAAAGGTATACTTTAAATATTCAGAGCTTACAAATGTACAAAACAAGGCCTTCAAGTGAAGTTTCTAAGTGGCTGAAAACAGACGCACAGCAGAGGAAACAAATCTATATTATTATATAATTATCAACTCTGATGCAGTACTGGGAGTACTTTTGATGTGACCAAAAGCTGACCTTTTCTGTAATGTACGCTGTTCTCTTTTCATGGTTTGTTTTTTTACTCATTTAATAAATCAGAAGCATTCATTATCGATAAGGTCGCTCTCTGATGCTGTGCTGTTTTTGTAAGTTTCATGTGTTCAGATTTTATTGACATTTTCTGCCACTAATAAACTGAACTCACACTTCAAAGGTTGGGAGGACATTTGTATTACATGGACTCATTCCTTCATTAATTCATGTTCAAGCAACATTTGAACACATCCTGGAGACACACTGGGTCTCTGCTGGCCCCCGACCTACTTCTTTCTAGGTCGCAGACATGTGTCCAAAGTATTCACACCCCTTCAACAAACCTCAACGTATTTCACTGGGATTTTATCTGATGCAACACAAAAGCGCTTAAGTGTGACGTGGAAGGAAAAGGATGCATTCGTCATCTTAACCTGCTTATGGCCGCAGGAAGCTGCTGGTCCAGTGCAATCGAAAAGGATACACACCTGTCCCTGGAAGTCAGTATTTTGTAGAACTGCCTTTCAGTGTACTTAGAGCTGCAAGCCGTGTTGTTTCGGGTCATTGTCCTGCTGGAGGATGACTCTCCTCTCCAGTCTCAAGTCTTTCTGCTGCGTCTTACAGGTTTTTCTCCAGGATCATCCTAAATTTACCCCCAATCGCCTTGTCATCAAATCTGATAAGCTTCCCTGCACCCCCACACCATGACGCTGCCACCACCATGTTTCTGTCAGGATTTTTTGGGGTTTTTATTTGCTATCTGCGTTTGCCTTAGATATTCTTTCTGTGATTGCATCAGTTTGTTCTGTTTTATTCTTATTTTAGTTAGATTATGTGTATTACTTACAACCTGTCTGGCTAGCTTTTATCACAGCTAGATTTGGCTAGGTATTTTTTTTCTGCTCTCCTCTGCCATTTCTCTCTCTGTTTCTCTTCTCTCCTTACCCTCTGCTCTCCTCTCACACCTGCACCTTGTTTTCCATTTAGCACTGGTCCATTGTCCTAGCATTCAAACTTCCAGTATTTTACCACCTCTCCTTTGGTCACTCCTTGCTGGATCCTCCTGTTACATCCCGCTTAACCCCATGAACTTGTCTCTGTCTGTTCCTGCTCCTCGTGTCGTCCTGCTAGTTTGTAAGTTCTTGTTTTATTATTATTTTTAAACAAATATTAAACTATGATTGATGAGCCTGTATTTTTCTCTGCAGGTTTAGTTAATCTTCTGAAAAACACTCCAGTATTTAAACTCTAATATTTTATATATTTTATATATTTATATATATTTCCTTTATTTAATCAGGTAAACCCCATTGAGATCTAGATCTCATTTTCAAGAGGGACCTGAGCAAAAATTTGCAATACATAGCCAACCACCTTTGGATTTTACACCAATATGCATTAATGTTTATCATGATGCAGGGTGTTTAACTCTTTAACCAGCCTGTGTGCAGCTAGCATTATTTTCTCTAATACAGTAAGTTCACTCAAGTTCTACACACTTGAGTAAACTCAGCCAGAAATCTTGACTTTAAGCGTCATTTCTTAAACCTCAAGTGGAAATGCCTTTCTTTATATTTGATGGATAAATGAAATGGAAGAGGGAGGTGTGGGCAGAAAATAACTGGTTTGTTCTGAGCTTCTTTTCGGTTATCTTGTGCACGATCTCATTGAAGCAAGATCTCTCAAGGTTGTTTGCCTCAAAGCACTCCCACATTGAAAAGGAACAAAAAAAATTCACAAAGAAAAATGAATCATCAACACTGAAATCAGAACTGATGGGTTTATAACCAATTAAAAAGTGTGTCCTTGAAGAATGTTGGATCGTTGAACAATACTGAGCTGCTGAGGTCACAGAGTTTTATTTTTTTTGTGGTTTGAATCCAGTAACGGGGCGGGGGGAAGGGACGGGGATTTTGATGTGCGTAAACTTTCAGAGCTTGTTGCTGCAGTTTTGACTAAGGCAGAAGTTGAAAAATTCACGCCACTTGTTTTTAACCTTCGTATTATTTCTGTGTTTTGAATTGTCCATGTGAAGCAGGAGCATCAGGAGTGTGTGCCAGGAGCTCTGGGATGCGAGAGGGCCTAAATAAAGACAAAACAATGAATGCTTCATCACAGAGATTCAATTTCAAAGGGACACCTAGAAATATGAATCACTCCTAATGCATCTTAACATCATGTGGTCAAGTTATAAATGTAGTAACTAATTGTGTATAAATCTAACCTAAGGAAAAAAAAACAAATACAATTTTTCCTCCAACAAAAAAAATACATTTTCCACACTCTGACATGTTACAAGTATCAGTGTGTTTTTAAAGTGGAAGAATAATAACTCATGAATTTAACTTTTTTCTTCTTTTTAAAAAAAAAATCAAGTAAGAACAATGGCTCCCCCTGTATTTGGTTAGATAACAAAACACAGTGGTAAAAAATCTGTTAGTAGGACTTATTATTTGTATTCTACACCTCTATAGGAGAGTGATAAGAAAAATATCTGTTGAAATAAAGTCAGAAGACGTAATAGCTACGATTTATGACCAAAGCTATTTTTTAAATTCAAAATGCCATGTACACCTGAAAGATAAAGACTGAACACATTCTCTGCTTTTCACCATATTTGGATTGAGATTGGGTCATGTTATTAGTAATTTTTGTTTGTTTGTAAAACAATGTATCACAGACAGACTCCCAAATGTTGTGGCAGCAAAAGGTTGTGACGCAGAGAAGCTGAATACAAACACACACCACACTTTTCAGCTTTTATTTCTACACATTATTTTTCTCTTTAGAATCATGTGATGCTTTGTGTTTTATTACATAAAATCCCAATAAGAGAAGCTTGACTTTCTGGTTCTGACTTGGTGCTATAAACATGTCTGCATGTCTGCAGTGCACTGCCTGAACACCAAGCCAGGCTTTTATCATATTACTGAAAAATGCAATAATGAAAATGACAAAATGTAGCCAACTGGCGAGGTGAAATGAATTAAGGACAGAAATAACACAGCCTGTTTTTCTCGCCTCATTTGCAATTTTAATTAGCTTTTAACAGGAAAAGCTGAAACATTTTAATTAGTTGTGTCGAAGAGGTCAGCCGGAACATTTTATCACGTTTATAATGGAGTCTTTCCATATCACAACCAATATTCCCAACAAAGTGGTGCTGAAAATAGATAAACAAATGAATTTGTCACATCACTCAATTTACCTTAATTTATATTATTGTCAGTGCTAATAATAAGAAGAACACCTGCTCTATTAAAACCCCCTCTAATGGTAAGATGTAAAGAAAAAATAAAAACAAGAAAACAGTATATGTCAGTTATTGGCCAATCTATGACACATTTATTAATGTATTTTTATTCACTGAAAGTTTTCTAAAATAAAGTGTAAGGATGCAGATTTTTGCTCCCAAAGAGACTTACTTTGACTCTCTTTAATTAAAACTCTTCAATCTTTTCCTGAGATTCAAGACGATCAAAATCTATAAACGAAATAGAGTCAGGAACCTTTTTAATGCAAAGCTGCAGGTGATAGGAGGGGATTAAAATGACATAGCTGGGATAAGTGTCATGAACTGTTGTGGTGGAAGCGGTGAGGGAGACGCAGCAGACCCAGATGAGATGAATGATGGAAGTTTAATGATGAAAATAGACTTAAAAAAAGTCCAAAAGTCCACAAAACCTGGCAGCACAGTAGAGCGGAAGACTAGGGCTCAGCACTGGTAGCAACAGGCTACACGCATGGACAGGAACACATTGACAAGGACCCGACAGAGACGCTGAGACACAGGTGACATTAAATACACGGGAGGGTAATCACAGAAACGAGACACACCTGGGAAACAATCAAGAGGAAGACAGGACAACAAGAAGACTCAGGGACACAGAAAACTCTAAATAAATACACAGAAAAACACAGAACATGACAATAAGTACAACAAAACCCAAGTTACCCATTTTTGTTGTCACTTACTTCTGGCCATACAATTTCATTCTGTATTTTCAAATTAATAAAAAGCCAAAAACATTTTCTTTTTGTTGTTGGCTGTTGACTTTTAGACAAACGGGGTTAAAAAAAAAAAGGCTATAAAATCAAGAGAACATTTTGTGCAATGTGAAAAATGTCAAACTTCAGAATGGAGCAAAGCATGTTTTTTTGTTTTGTTTCAGATCCCAACTACCAACGGGGGATGCAAACATCACCGTTAAAATGTTAGTGTAATTAGCACAATATATTGCTACATCTATAATCTAAACCTGCTTATTCAGATTTTATGTGACTGACCAACTCAAAGTAGTTCATAATTGTATAAATGAAAAGAAAGACAGCTTAAAAATGTAAACATTGAGCCATGTTTAGTCATAAACGTCTGAATAAAATCCAATGGTTTCAGAGGTCGTATTAAACAGAGTCTCAATGTGTGTCATTTAATCTCAGTATAAAGCCATTTGTTCAACAAAGGCCTCAGAGGTTTGTAAAACATTATCGACCAACGCAGGGTCAGGTTTTAAATCCATATCTCAACTTCTGAACATCCCACAGAACTCACAAAGGTTTAATCTTTAAACGCTGGACATTAAAAAACATTCAAAAAGGCACAAAATGTTTCATTTTTTTAAATCCAGCGTCTCACTCGGCTTGCAAACCAGAAATATCTCTGACATTTAACACAGAAAAGTAAGTCACATGACTTCATCAGAAGAGGTCACATGACCAACAGGTTTTACTCCCTGGATGCAACCAGAGAAAATCTTTTTATGTCGACCTCTTTGATGCGTCTTTATAACGACACGTCTTCTCTGTCCAAAACACAGACATCTTGGTTTTCAAAGTTGTGTCGTTTCTGCTTTAGGTGAGTGCAAAACGCTGGACCCAGAAGCTTCCTCTCCAGCAGATTTTCAGTAGTTTTGGATTTGCTTTGCCTTTTAATAAAAGTCCATTTAGGATAGCCAAATTGTAAATTGTTTCTGGCTGTCTTTGCCTAAAATTGAAGAAGCTCACAATAAAATAAGCCTTCAGAGAGACTGTGCATCATCCGAAAACAGGAAGAGTTTGGCACGACTGAGGCCAGAACTATGCTCCAGATTGAATTATCTTAATGTGAGCACATTTTAATAAGTTGAATAAACATAAATACTTCTGCATAGACTTTTTAGCTGTAGATGTTTAGTGTTTCTTGTGGGTATTGTGCAGTTGGCATCAAAAGACAATCAATCCTTGAACTAGGCGAAGATCTTTGCGATGAACTCCTTGAAGCGTTTGGCGTACTGTTCAGGATGAACCGTTGTGATTTCAGCTCCCGCCTGCAAAGCACAAAGAGAAGCATGGCTGACTGAAAAGCAAGGAAGCAGAGGATGAAAGCCACCCTTTACGCCGGAGATGTGTTGCGTCCCCACGCTAAGCGGTCCCTTTTAAGTGTAATGCTCTCTCACCCCGTGTTTGACAGCCTTGGCAGCGTGAGCGGCTTTCTTCTTGGCATCATACTGCGTCAGCACATCAATCAGACCCATGAAGTACACCTCCCTCCTGGCAGCACCTACGAGGGAATGATTCACGGCGTCTGTTGAGTGACATTGATGCCAAAGTACGGCGAGCGCTCACCATTTGCGGCTCTGCGTGAGGTGATGCTCAGGTGCCACTCACCCACGGCGCTCTGAACGGCGTACACGTCCACATAAGGGTCGAACTCCCCAGGACCCATGGGCTTGAGCGAGCTCATGTAGCCAGCGATTCCTTCAGGGGAAGTGGAGCACGGAGGAGCAGCCGGGTCATTTTCATCCTCCTCTTCCTCCTCACAGGATGACTCCACGTCGTCCTCCTCCTCTCTCTCAGCTCGCTCGGTATCATGGATGCCCAGCAGCAGGCTGTAGTCCATGATCCTCATGCGCACGAGAAACTGAGACGAGGACAACTTCAGCAACAGAAACCTTTGAAAAGGTTTCTATCGCAGACACTAGAAGCATCACTTTCTCACCTCGATATCTCTGCTGAGTTTGTTCATCACCTTCTCTTTCTCCTCATCGCTCACATAGATCTTCTGCATGTTATTCAAGAAGTCTGCATCCTTGTATGTGGGCAGCTCTTTGATCTGAACAAACATGGTTATGCTCCACATTTTGTTTTGTAAAGGTGACACAAAGTTTTGTGCATTTTAGTCCCCCGTCTTCTTATTTAGGTCTGCTTTGTCTGCTTGTCCTTTACTCCTCTACCCCAGTAAAGGATGACAACAGGAGCGTACCAGTAGCTACTGCTAAAGTGACACATTAAAAAACAAACAGATTTTTCATATTTTCAACTGGCCATGCATAATCCTTAATTTTTCACTGACCATTATTGTTTTGTAGGCGTAAATCAAACGCATTCAAAAGCAATGTTCTGACTACATTTCTTCAGTAAACATACTGCAACCAACACATCAGCATGTATTGCAATAGGCCAAACTCACACTTAAAATAATAATAATAAAAAACAACCTTAAATTGAATTTAGCATCTTTAACAATTCCTATAAATTTAACGCAGAATTTATCTGGTAATTTATTCCGTAAAGACCTATCAGGTTTCTTGGAACCTTTATCTGCAATCCATGATTTCCTTTTTCCCAGTGACATGAAGGAAACAACAGGACACTTCGGTCCATTTCTCTTCAAAATGGGAAAAACAAGAGAGCATGGAATTAAAGAAAGACAGATGTATGCTTATCTTCATAAGTTAAGAAATAGCTACGGTAGCCAGAGCGATAAAAAAATCAATGTAACACAACCCCAAATCGGGGTTATCAAGTCTCCATAGCAACCGATGTTTACATGCTAGCCACTTGTCTCACATTCAGAAACATAAGGAATGGAGCGGGGAGAGTTTAAGCTCAATTTGCTGTCGTGAATAAACTGAACCACGTCAGGTGTCAATAAGTTTCACCAGTAATTTAGTAGAAAACAATTATATCATAATGTATTTTTTTATCACTATCAAATCTACTTCAATTAAAAGCTGGACTGCCATAAAGTTATTGCTACAGTGAGAGATGAGTTTGTTTTAAGGGTTTTCTACTCATCATTACTAGCATATGTACACAGCACATATAAAGTGATAGAGTGCATAGCTTTAATCTGATCTCACCTTTTCTTTAAAACTTGCTTCTCGAGTCAGCACGGAGCCCTGAACATGGAAAAATGGACAAAGTAAATCAGCGTTACTTACTAAACACATTTGACTGACGTGCATCATAACTGGGATCAAATTGCTTTTGAAATTATTTTTATTTCAATTAAGTTGGACTGTGTTGATGTTGATGAATATGCAATTTTTTAATTAATTAATAAATTTTTGTCTGGTAGAATGTCTTCAGGCGACGTATTGTAAATTTGTGCAATGAAAATAAGTATGAGAAACGCTTTAAAACAAAGTTACGGAAAATCTTTTGTATACGAGTTAAAAGCAAACTAAAGGTCACTGTTTTATGTGATATATAAATACTTTCCAATTCAACAGTCGATTTAATGTAAGGGTTATTTGTTGTTTCGAGTTCATTGGTGTACATGTCAGGGGTCGCTGTGGCCCTTTTGAACTCAAATTGATATAAATTTACCCAGGCAGCTGATGCAGGTAAACGCCTTTTAAAGCTTTTTAGGGTGAAAACGTTCACTGTCTTTTCTTTTTTTTTAAAAGCGGATTATTTATGGTAGGAAAGCTGTATTTACAATACTGTTTATGTTCACAATTTTATGCTGTTTGGTTTTAAACTGAAAAGTTATTACATTATTAGATTTATTGATTATAAAATGGTCAGAATGACTATGGTACTTTCTTAATGGCTAGTCATTACATTATTGGAACAGAAATAAACTTTTCCTTGATTATAAGGCAGGTGTCCAACATACATTTATGCCGTCCTGACTGACCTCTGAATCGTCACTCACCTTCAGGTCGTACTTCCTGTGTACTGGCAGCCTGTGGCTGAACATGTTCCTCATCACTAACAGGTAGGTGTCCTCGCTCTCCACCGTCACTCTGTACATGGCGAGGAACTGAGGGAGCAGCGTGCTGCCGTGGGAGGTGACAATATGCTGCAGGAGGACACAGAACAAAAGACAGACGTCACAGATACAGGAGGAAAGCTTTCGTCTCTGTCTCCATGTGCCTCTTAACGTCTGTGTTAAATTAATGCCGACGCTTTCTAAAAAAAACAAAAAACCCAAAACTGTGGGTATATGTTATGATAAACATTAATCTGTTTGAGAAGGAAAAAAATCATTCGTCTCTTAGCATTGATGTTAAGTCTTTGCCAAGGAAATGAGGAATATTGAAGGGTGAGATTCTGTTCTCCAAACAGAAACAGCTCAAAGTTAAAGACAACTACTATATCTATGATTAAATGCACGTCCCCATTTAAAATGATCTACATATTAGGAACGTCAGTGTCATGCAAAGGTCTTCATACCTTTCCACATTTTATCATTTTACAACTTGTATGCGTATAGTACTGTGGGGAATTTACTAGCAAAAAGCAGATATTTAATAAAGATAAACAAATTAGGGTTTCAAACTTTCGCCTCATAGAAATCTGAGAAGTGTGGCATGCTTTTGTATTTATTTTTGTTTTAATTAGCGTTGACTGTAATTTTAGAGTCATTGTCCTGCTGGAAGGGAAACCTCAGGGTTTCTTCCAGGTTACCTATCAAGTTGGATTAGCTTCTCTTTCCCTGCTGAAGAAAGCATCCCCACATCATGATGCTGCCACCACCACCACCGTGTTTCACCACAGTGATGTTGAGTTCAAAGTGATGTGAATAGCTACTTTTGTCCACTTGGCGTTTTGCATCAAATCTGGGTTTCATCCGACCAGAGAGTTTTCTTTCACGTGTTTCCAGAAAACCATCCAATGCAGCTGGATTTATACTGAGAGGCTTGTGCATTTTACACAAGACAATAATTTAGTTATTAAATTACTTTTAAAGGCAATTGGTTCTACTTGATTTCATTTGCAGCAAAGGGAGCCTGTCACATAAAATACATAAAAATTTTGTGATTTAACAAAACATAAAAAGGTTCTAGCTTATCTTCCAGTACAAATGATGAAAAAGGAAAACACCTCATGCTTTTGCCAGTACCTGGTGATACTCTGACAGGATGCTGTGCATTTCCTCGACCTCCTCACTGGAAATCTCTTTTACCACCAAAGTGCGGTCGTATGATGTGAGCCGCAGCCCCATGTACTTCCCCTCCTCGTCTCTGAGAGGAGAACTGCGGGTCAGAGAGACCTGAAGGAGAAAGAGGTCACCCAGCATGAAGAACATCGTTATCAACACGTAATTTCTCCTGAATTAGATTGCAAATTTAAAAAGCATTCCAAAAAGAAAAACAGAACATTTTGTACAGACATCTGCAGACTTGTGTCACTGTTTCACACAGAGACGTCATTTGGTTTTTCTTGAGCAAACTTAGCTCGTAGATTTTGCTCTGCTAGTACAAAATGTTGCCCATTATTGTGCGCTAAGCTAATGTTCCCTGTATGTTCTGAAGGATAACTCGGTGCAACACCTGGCACATGCAAATAAGGCACAGAGCCATGCAAATGCCGACTGGAGGACGTCAATAAAAAGCTGCCACAAAAGGAGAACACTGAAAGACATGTGCTTGTGAGGATCTTGTTCAAATAACACGGTTTGTGCTTCATCCATGTATTTGTGCACTTTCACGAGCTGAATAATGTTGAGTTCATACCTGGTAATCTTGATCCTCGATGCCAAAGCGCTCTCGCAGGTTTCTGAACACTTGTGGGCAGTACTCTTTGAATTTAAACTGGCCCGGAAGATTCTCCCTGGGAACAAAAGCAGTTTTATCAAGCAGGACGTTGAGCCACTGTTTACCACAGCCTGTCAGAGTTTATCGATGGTGTCCACTTTCATTATTTTCAAGTTCTCGCTGTTTTCCTGTTTCCACAGCAGGTCACATTAAAAACACACACACACACAGATTCACATCAGTAAATAAAGTTAAAGTAACAACCTTTCAGTTTGAGAAAACATTTGTTATTCCTCACTCCACCTCTGTTATTGAAGTCTCTAAAAGAACTGCATTCCTGGATGGATTATGGGATTAACGAACAGTTACTCGGTTTTGCTCAGTCGGTTTCCAAGCTGAACTTTAATAAAAGCAGGTTGCATTTTGCTGTAAAATCCACCATCTGAAAATGGAAAGAGTACAGTAAACCCATCAAGACGTAGCTGCCCACAAGACGTAGGCAGATGAAGAGAGCTGTGGAGGAGCTGCAGAGATCCATAACTCAGGTGGGGAAAACTGAAGACAGGAAAACTGTTCCACAAATCTGACCTAGATGGCAGAAAATAAAATATTTCCAAGATGTTGCTCTGGTCAAATGAAACCAAATTTAACCTTTTGGCTTACAGGCAAGATAAAAAAATAACGCTGCACATTACACTGAACACAACATGGTGGTGATCATGCTTTGTTACAATTTATAGTTGAGTATGACCCAAGCTGCTTCACAAAGACAGAAAGTTACATAAGTCACAGAGGGAACGATGAAGGAGAAGCAACCAGGAGTAACAAACCAGGAAAATATAAAGAACAAGAGAAACTGTGAGGAGGATCTGACAAAGGACTAAAGGGGAACTTGAAATACAGAGGAGATGATAACTGAAGCAAGGATCAGAATATAATGTCACTACAGCAACGGCACAGGAGGCAAAATAAAAGGAAATTGACTAATTAAGTCAAAATGGCATTATAAGAATTAAAGAAATGTAAGCAGTAACAAAACAAAATACAACGATTATTTAGAACCAGAGCAATAAACTTAAGCAAATCCAACCCCTACGTTATATGAGCGTGTGTATTCATCCAGGACACAGAGTTGGAGTAGCTGAGAAAAACAAGTCAACAACTTTAAAGTTTGCCATAAGACCTATAGAGGTGTGGAGGACGCTGTTCTAAGATTTAAAAAATCTCATTTTGGACAACATGCAAGTGGATTGGAAAACTAACACAGTGGCATGGTGGTGGAAGCATCATTCTGAGGGGATACTTTTCTTTTTTCTTTTCTAAGTCACATAAAAACTGCTGGATGTCACTACAGTAAAAATCCCAAGTTCTTTTATTTTGTGAACTCATTCTACCTCTGTTGTTGACATCTGGATTCCTGAGTGGATTAAGGGATTATTGAAAGGCCAGTCGGTTTTACACAATAAGTTTGAAAAGCAATTTTTAATGGATACAGTTTTATAGCACGACTTTTAAAAATTGCTACAATGTTCCAACAAATCCCTCATTTAATAGTTTTGCCTCACATTTTAAGGCTAAAGTGTCCCTTTCCTTTTGAACTCAGCTCCACAAATAACTTACGTTAAGTAAAATAAGCCGTAGCATGTTTGTTACTATCATTGCTATACGTTTAATTTTTAAAAGCTCTCACTGCAGTAGTATGAAACGCATACTTTTAATACTAGTTGAAAGTCTTGTGCTCTCTTAATGATAAACACAAAACGCATTAATGGATAGAAAATCTGTGCAGCCTTAGAGGAAGCAGAGCGAGTGTTCCCGCAAAGAGAGCAGAGCACATTACTTGTTGAAGCAGTGGTTCATCACTTTGATCTTCGCGTTGGCTTTGAAGTCGTCCGGGAGCAGCATGACAGGTACAGGCACCTGGCCCAGGTCATTAATCTGCGCATGATCAATGGGCGACATGTTAATGAGCGCCACATAAACCGATCGCCGTTCAACGCAAAGTTCGCCTGCTTGAATACCGAGTGATTGACGCCCCACATCAGGACGCTCAGCACCGGGTCGCTGGCTCGGAAGACTTTCACCTTCTGCTGCACGAAGTGCTTCTTCTTCGTCTTCCTTTTGGGCTTCAGAGGGCCCGAGGGGACGGAGGAGGAGGCGGCGGCGCTGGGGGAAGACATCGCGCTGTCTCAGGTTATCCGTCCCTCGGTCCGAGTGAGCAGCAGGCGTTTTTTGTTTTGTTTTTTTTTTGCTGTTGCTCCTGTCGAGTCCTGTGTGTATGTAAAGCAGGGGCTGCAGTTGAAGTCCGCCTGCGGAGTCTCAGCAGCAGCTGAGGCTTTTAGCTCAGTGGCTCTGCGCGGTCCAGTAACAGAGAGTGAAACAAGAGCGGAGCTCAGGGACAGTATATACCGCAATCAATGTAATTAAACATTAACTAGATGTATGTGGGTGTTGTATTTATCTCATGAATGTGCGCCTTGTAGCATTAGTATGGCAGTGACCTTAACAGGACGACTGCAGTGAGGTAATTTAACCTGTTATTTTAGAGACGTGGGCCTGAGCAGAGGCACAGTGAGGAACAGGAAACACCGCCAATATTAACAATCTACCACCTTTGGAAGTTATTTAAAAACGAAGCACTGAGACGATGCGTTCGGTCTATGTTCCCCCTTTAAGAAATATTAAATGTAGATGTGCATTTAAGTTTTAAATTGTTACATTTAAATTGACTAAATGACTAATTGTTGACTTTTTTAGTGACCAAACAAAGTTTGATAGCAAACACCTCAAGAGTGGTTTCAGTTTATATGGCAAAGTCTAATTTTTTTTTTAATATATAAAATATTTATATAACTATATTTGGGTGATGGCGAGAGAGCCAATATTCAACTACTACTACTACTACTACAATAAATATTAAATAATAATAATAACAACAGTGTTTGTGCTTCAGAACTGAGTAATGTGGCTGCATACTATAACCTCTGGTTGTGATAACACTTTTTTACATATTTTCTTAGCATTTTTCAATATTTAACTGGGATTACTGGGATTAACTGGCTTCATCTTAACCTATATAATCTTACTGCCATGAAGCTGACATTGAACTGTTTAAAATCTAATAAAAAAACTTCTCTGAGTTTTTTTTTCTCTTATAATGTGTTACTCTTCTCAATTTGCTCCTTTTTTAAATCCGGTTCATACAAATGATGAGCCAGATTAGGATGATATTAAGCTCAGTCTAGATATTACTTACATGAATTGATCCACAGTTGTGCAGTTTTCAAAACATCAAATATGCATCAGAGTAATAATTTTGAATTGTGGTTCAAAACTCTCTTATTAAATATTGATGTTTTAATATTTTTATTATGTTCTCGTGGTATTTGTGCTTTCTTTCACTTAATCTCCTTCTCATCAGTATGTGTTCTTTTAGATTATCTTGTAGCCTCAGACGTTATCAGTAAGTGTTCTGACTCTTCTTAGAAAGGACAGATAACACTTTCCCGTATGTTAAAGTCCAATACAAGATCCTGTCTCAAAAGATATGTGTATCATTCATAAAGAAATAAAATTGTCAATTGTATTGCAGCCAATTATAATGCTGCAAGAAATGCTACAGGAAACACAAGAAGCCCAAAGGTATTTAATAATTTTTTAGGCAGCTAGTTGACTTCTTTATCATGAGTCCATTTGTTTATGCAGAAAGAAAGAATACATTTTTTTTGTACAATATTTTACTTCACAAGAATACATTACACAAAAAGCAGTTTGTCAAGGACATTATTGTAATACTACCTAAAATTATCAATCATCATCACCAATATTAAAAGTCACTGATGTTATAAATAAAAAACATTCAGGTTGCTAAGTTCCCTCAAAGGAGTCCTAGTGTTTGCTTTTATATGTAACACTAACATAATGAACAATTTAGCATAAATAGACGTATATACAGTCACATAAATATGGCGACATGTTATATATGCAGCAGGTACTTTTAAAAGAGAGTGGTTTCGAAGGAAAGTAAGGAGGAGCATACTGAAAATATGTAAATGTCATAGAACCTGAACACAGTCGTAAAAGAGTTTGTAATTTCTCATTACTAGCTTGTGAATGTTATGTGACTGATTTCTGGACGTTTTAATTTGCTTATAAAAGTGTTAAAGGTTTTTGGCTGAATTTGTGGCACTCGGTTCATAATTGACATGCTTTCATTCTGTATTTAATTTTAGCTGGATTACTTTTAGTTGCAGTCCGATCTCCATTGAATGTGCAATTCAGCTGAAAGCGAAAGAATCAAATCAGCACAATCTGAGTGTATTCAGCAGAGGGCGTCAGGAGACAAAGTTTGATCATTACGCATCTCCTCGCAAGAGATGCGTAATGATCTGCTTTCTGACAGAAATGTAACATATGAAAGGCGAGTTCGGGTTTTAGTCCGATGTTCCTTCATCTGTGACGTCTTTCCTGCTCCTCAGCAAATCACGTTGCCCTGTTGTTTAGTCTTCGGTGGGACGGGGAGGCCGTTCTCGTCCACACACCAACACTTTCCACGCTGCTTCCCCAGAGACGACCAGCACTGCACATAAAGAGCAAATGAGCAGAAATCAGTGCTTAATCAAAAACACCTTGTTTCTGTAGGACTACATTCAACCTTTAAAGCTTGATATTATTTCAAAATAATATATCTGGGATATGGGGTTGAAGTTACTGATGTCAGAGGAATCACATTTTACACTAGAAGATTTAAAGGTTTTTAAAAAAGTGTATTGCAGCACCACATGGTGTAGCTGTGGAGGCTATTAGTTGGAGTTCAGTCTGGGGTTCAGGTCATGACCCTGACAGCTTTGCTGTATATCTTCCCTTCTTCTCTACCACTTTTCTGCCTGATGACTGACAATCTTATAAAATCTTATAAAAAGGAATATGTGTATGACTGTATACAAATCACTGACTTAAGTTTTTTATGCAAAGATAAGTCCATCTAAAATAAAAAAAAAGTAGAATTAGTATGAGGCAGGTTGTTCAGGAAATGACTTTGTTTTTGAGCTACATAATATGGGAGTGGGAGGAGGGCAAGTCGTTCATTTTTTGCTCCGCCTGGGACCTATGGATGCAAAATTGCTCTTTCATCATAAATATATAAACTTTTTTTTCTATTAATGACATTCAGCTCTGGAATTGTCAGCAACATTCATTTTAATCAGCTCTATTTCTTTAGTAGAGTTTTTTTGTTTTTTTTGTTGTTGTTTTTTTTCCAAATAGTTCCCTGGCACACCCAGAAACATGCAGAAGCATGGCAAAATTATGATTTAATCAAGATGCAGTGATAGTGTATTTAAAATGGGGCAAAGGTTATTTTTATTTAGTTTAGAAGTCATGAAAACGACTGGAAGAAACAAACAAAAAAAAAACATAAAAATGGAATGGAAGCAATTAGCATCAATGTAGCCAAAACTACGCAAAAAAATCTCCAGGGACACAGGAGGGGTAGGAAAACAGACAACTTCAATTTTACTTTCTATTGCCATTAATCCACAGTTTTCTGACTTGTCTCTTAATCATCATAATACATCCACCTGGCCAGATATTATCCTTTCAGGTGAGTCAACCAAATACAATAATACGTGTGTAGTTTGTCTAATACAAACTAAATATCATTAGTTTAAATATGTGGAATGAAAGTTGAATTTTCTTACATGGTTTTTCTTTATTTAGAATCCTACCTGCTTCCTTTTGTAGAAACCACTTTTATCACAGTTCGGTATGTAGATATCATGAAGGGACTTAAATAAATGGGCATCAAGACCTTGGATGACTTTCATTAGGAGTTTGCGACAGGGAGCCTGCAGGAAGAGACGGATACATGCAGCGTTAACAGTGTACGATAAACAGTTTACAGTTTGCTGAAATAGATATAGATCATTTTTACCTCATTGGGTTCCTCAGTTGGCGCTGGTTCTAAGATCAGACAAATGGAAATACAACAGACATTATTTACTTAGCTAAAGTTCCAAAAGGAAATGTTCAAGTAGCTATTGTGCATCCTTTTGTTCCATGTTTAACTTGTGGCACACAAAAAGCAGTCAGATTGATAAAATCCACATCTATGGGAAAGTAATGAAAAGTTACAATGAAAGTATTTTCTGACCATTCAACACAGAAATTGTATTCCTGCCTACAATGCTATCCAATCACATCCAAAGTAAACTGGTAATTTTCCAAAACCACTAAACCAAAGTTACTCATTCATCCACTCAGCCCTGCAACAAACCTTATTGAAGCACCATCAGCTGATGATGTGCACAGAGCTTCAGACTAATTAAATGCATTTTACTTCACAAAACACATAACTCCCAGCAACAACATGAATAAAAAAATACCTAGCATTTGAAATGACACTGAAATCCGTAGAGGAGAGCTGTATACATATATAGAGGGTCCAGTCGACAGATGAGGCAGAGAAAGTCATTAATAAAGCAGCTCTATATGCCTTACCTGCAGGGTAGACCTGTGGAGTCGGTGTGGTGCTGCTGACATTGCTGCAGACTCCTCTGCCCTCCAGCAGGGCACGAAGGGGCCTCGGCTCATCCTGGGGAGGCTCACAGCGCAGACCCGGGGCACAGTTCAGAGTGTAGACGCCGCACGGCTCCCCAGGAGCCAGAGAGGCCACGTTCAAACCCACGGGCTTTCCTGTGCAGGTTGGACATCCTCTTGATGGTGTGGTCAGGATGCTTGACAGAGCAACATCCCGGACGAGCAGTATCAAGATGTTTACATACAGCAGCATCTTGATTTGAAGGCTTTCCATAAGTAATTTCATCCTAATAGAGGCTACTACTACGTTTCTGTAAAGATGTCCTGTAGTCAGAAATTTTTATCTCCTCTGACTGCGGTCTCTCCGTCTATAATAGCTGGGTATAATTTCCTTCTGCCAAGACAGTGATGATAAGGCAGACAGGCACTACTGGCAGCACCTCTTAAGGAGCCTCCAGCAGCGAGTAAAGGTATATGGGAGGGTACGAGATGGAGAATGTTAGATTTTCCTCTCATTTTCACGCAGCTGAGCACACCCCCAGTTTGACAGGACACACACACACAAAGACTCACACACGTTCAACCAGTTTGTTGTCTGTCAGCATGGAGAACTGTAGTGTTTTCAACACTGGCATAAATCACAGGTAATCACAGTGTTTAACGCTCCATTGCTCTGACTTTTCCCCATCTGGAGAGTCATTTATTTACAGAGACAATGCCTGAATGTGGTAGACCAGGCCAGTGAGCCAGAACCCAGTCTACCCAGTGACTGAATGAATATTTAGCATCAGTAATACTTTAGATCTCATACTTTTAAAAAGTATAGCCGTTCAAACATGACTTCTGTGAAATTAAAACAAAACGAGAAGAAAAAAAAGTTTTAGGCTTTGGCTTAATAATGTAGTTTAATTATTTAGATTTACATTTTAAGATTAAATTTGGAAAAAAGTGCAGAAAGGTCCTCTTAAAGTCAGAATTTAAAGATCAAACTATAGAAGTTTCTTCCTAACCCTAAAGCCATAAATCCAATATGACTAAAATGTGTTATAGTGATATTTGCAATAGTTACACAATTTACATTTCTGGTGGTTTTTATTACATTAAATATTTTGCACAAAAATGCACAAAGTACCTTTTTTGTACAGGTTTTTCTTTTAGTGTTTTAATGTATAAAATGCAGATACATGCACTGCTGTTAGCTTGTATTGTCAGTTGGTTAATTGATGGTGCTTGATGATCATTTCACCACCTTGGTACTGGAATATTTAGCAGTTCTGATGTTTAATTTGATCAGTGGATTCGGATCCAACAAGAAAATGGATGGTACAATATTTTTTTAGATGATAACACACAGCTAAAATAAATAAGATTTAAGCTCTTGGTTGCCATTTAGTCCATTATTTCAATGAAAAATAAACTCATATGCCAGTTTAAAAGCATGGATGTTTTTATTTATTAATTTTTTTAAGTTCTAAAGAACTTTAGCGAAATATACATACAAAACTGGCAAATAGATCATTTGAACTGAAGCCAACAATTAATAAATCTTACTGGTTTTCTGACTTGGAAATTATTGTTACTCCAAGATCCAAATTCCTACTTAACATGTAGGTAGAAGGAAGATGCTCAAACTAGTCCAGCTTTAGATGTTTTGGGGCTAAACTCCACATTAAACTGTTATTTGTTTCATATTTTCCTTTTAAACAGTGTAATACTAAAATTTACTCCGATTACCACTAATCGTAACCCAGGTTCCACCAGTAGTATTTATATTGGAGAACAAATGGCTTCAGATCTTGTAGTTGGAATAGACACATTTGTCAACCAGATTACAAGTTAATTTATAAAAGCATTTATCATATTATAGTCACTACAGACATTAATTTATAAAAAACAACCATGGAAACAATATTAGAAATCCTGCAAGTTAAATTGCGTCATTTGATTTTTGACATAAAAAGGTATTAATTTCAAGAGAGTAGAACAATTTTATTCTGACACGTTTCAGTATACAGTTTGTGATGTTTTTCTTTAATAAAAGTATCCTGAATGATTTCACAGCATTTCAAACTTGGTTGCAGTTTGTGAGGAAATGACTTGTCAAGGTGTGTCGCTAAATGCTCAGTGAGTAACATTAGCAGCTTAGGGCAGAACAGTCCCAGGCTGTAAATTCCACACTCTGAGTCACTGACCTACGGCAGTGGTCTCTGTTACACAGTCTGTGACAACACTGATTTTGTAAATAAGAAGTCAAAAGCCAGAAATAAAAGATAGTTCTCACCACATACTGTAAAGTATAATTTTAAAATAAAATAAGCACGTACATAACTAAAACAAGTGAAAAAGAAAACAAAATGAAATGGACCAAAATAAGCACATAAAATTAAAAAAGAAAAAAAATATATCGTTTTTAGAAAATGAGTAAAATACATTCAAAACTACTGCGCTCTGGCACTGCGCGGGTTAAAAGTTTCTCACATTTGATTGGTTGAAGGGGCGGGACTTCCGGGAGAGCAGGTTGGACATAAAGTGACAGACTTCACCTCCAGAAATTAAGAAGAAAAACCCGACGGACGACGCGTTACAAGTAATAAAACAGTAAGAAACCAGCATAAGATTAAGAGTCTTTGAATAGCATCGGCGTGACGTGGGGTAAACTGCTGTTTTCGTTTCATAATCAGCCCCACGGCGCGGTAATGTTTTAACGCTGGAAACAGCTAGCCGGCCAACAGTCCTGCGTGTACTTTACGAGGCTGCGTTTAGGGGCGGCTCGTAATTTCATGGTTTAGGACGTATTCATACACCATCATTAAAACTGAGCATCTCCGGTATTTATTTACTTTTTCAGAACACACGACCTGTTAAGTCCAGGTAATTAGTCACATTTAACTGATATTAGACGTCAGTTTAGCCATAAAGGACTCATGGTTTCAAGTCATTGTTCCTCCACATAGGAAACATACAGAGTTCAGTTTTAGGTAAATGAGAGTGATGTAGCAGGCAGGAAGATACTTCTGATTTATTTGCCGGTAGAAAGACAAACAGATCAATTCAGTTTACTCAAAATGCAGTAAAGTATGTAGACAACGATACCCGGTGATGTTATGATATATGGTTCATTAAAATAGGAATGAAAAAAAAAGATATACAATAATAAATTATATTACATTCTGGATACGTTTTATGTAGATTTACAAAACTGCGCCATAAACTTTTTAATAATAAACTACTTTTTAGTTTACAGGAAAGCCAGTCACAGATTCACCGGATAAAAATAAAAAAAGTTAACTGGATCTAATTTGTAATTACTTGAATATTTTATGCTGAGCTTTAATATACCATTCATATCTGTATTTGTGTTTTTAGACTTTCTGAACTGAAGTTCTGAGTTTGGTTAGGTGACTCCCTTTTTGTTGAACGGTACATTTTTACAAGTGCTTCTAAGCATCTAAAGACCTGAGGAAAAGGCCCAATACCATCTCACGTTAAAACTGTTTTGTGTTTATGCCCATCGGCAGCTGAGTCTACGTCCAGGCCTGTACTTGTCTCTGGAATATGGGATTAAATGGAAAATCTCAAACTTCTCAAAGGGAAGGGTTTGGCCATAAACCATAAATCCATAAACATGTTGTTGTTAAGCAACAGTGGTGATCATCCTGTGGTTAACATTGGATGGGAAAGAGTGTTAACTTAAAAGATAACGTTTAAGTTCAACGGAAAACTGTATTAAGTTAAACAAAATAATGATGCACATAAAACTACTTAAAGTACCACTAAGACATCTCTACTCCAATGTGTTTAAACCCCACAACTTTATTCTCTTGTTTGATTTATTTTTTCAATCTTCTACCTTTCATGTCTTTGTGTCTTTTCTGAACATTAATGTTTAAAACCACGACTGCATCCGGTGTCTGTTTTTTTTTTTTTTTTTTTTATGCCTCAGGCTGGGGATGATTTTCAGACATGGACGACATAAACCTTCATTATCGCTTTCTGAACTGGAGGAGACGAATTCGAGAAATTCGTGATGTGCGAGCAGTGCGTTACCGGGATCGGTGGAGGAATATGTTCAGAGATGGCGACATGCTCAGGTAATAGTGACGGACAAGCTGAAAGTGAGAAAGCCGCATGCTCTCAGCTGAAGTAATAACTCTGTCTTGTTCCTGATGAATCTGTAGGTACCATGGGGATTCAGATGAGGTCGGCTGTTTTGTGTCAGGCAGACCTTTGTCAAAAAAGAGGCGCTATTTTGAAGTAAGAGCTGATGGTTCCTTCTTATTCTATTCTTCTTTTCACACAGGAGCTCATATTTTCTCTGGTACTTGTTGTATGACAGGATGCATGTTTCTATTAATGTGAAAGCAGCAGCTTTAGTGTTACTCACCATGTGATACACAGTCTTGGGGAAATAAAAGTACACCCTCCTTCAGTCTTAAGAGTTTTACTCAGCTGTTGCATGGTACAATTCATTGAGAGTTTACCAGGTTCTTGCCTCGGGTGTACAAAGAAATACAAGCTATGCCAGACTGTCATTATTTATCATAGATGAACCCAAAATTAGTCAACACCTTTTAGCAAGAATGAGTCGAAGTAGTTGCTGTTGGCATGCCTATCAGTCTCTGACATCTTTATAGAGGAATTTTGACCCACTATTTATTACAACATCACTTCATGTTGTCCATGTACTACTCTTAAAGTCCTGCCATTGCGGTTTAGTCAGGTTGAGAGCTCTGCTTTATTAATTCATCGCAACAGCTTGAGTTTCTCCTATTCAGCCATTCACTGTGGATTTACTGCTGTGTTTGGGTTCATTGTCTTGTTCCAGGATGCTGGAACAGATTGACTCTAGAATAGTTTGCTATAAAGAAGTTCATGACGGACTCGATGACTCCAAAGGGTGTGCTGGTTCCATAGCTGCAGAATGAGCCTGAATCATCAACCCTGCACCACAGTTCATGGCAGCTGATGAGATGTTTGTGTTGATATGCTGTTTGGTTTTCTCAAAACAAGTCTTAAAGGCAGAGTATTGTGTAAAACGGACTTTTTTGAGCTTTATGTTGTGATATGATGTCTTTCCCTCATCTAAGTCAGACCTGGAGTTTTGCTTTGATTATTTCATTCATCTTTGAGAAATACTTTATTCTCCCATGGCAAACATCCGGGGGTGCCTTGCTCCCACTAAGTGCCGCCTATTTTCACAAAAACAGTTTCTAATGAGAATTATTGTTGTGATGACGCACTGAAAGCGGGGACAGAGGCTCAATTTTAAGGCGTCAAATTGCAAAATCAATTTTTTTTTAAAGTCATGTTGGAAAAAACAGCATTTTTCTAACAACTGAAGGTAACATAGTTACTTAATTGTGCTGTAAAATGGCACAATGTGCCTGGAAAAGACATGCCTTTTTAAAGAAGGCTGACTCTGTTCTGGAGCTGATTGTGTAAAGAAAGATGAATCAACTCAGGAAGTTTTCTTGAGTCAGAGGGTTCTTCCTACCTGCTGCAGGAGATCCTTCCTACTCACATCTATAAATATTTAAAATAAAATGAATATTACTACTATATTTTTGAATTGAATTAACTAAATATTAGTTGTAAATATTCATATATTTAAGCCAAATTATGTAATTTTAATCCTGTGTAAGTTGGGTAAAAACCTCAGTAAACTCAAAATTTTGCCTCTATTTCTTGTTTTGAAAACTCTGCATCATAAATCCACAATGGAAAAAGAACGGTTCAGCTGCATCATTAAAAGCACCAAAATGATGACATTGATATTTGTGGTGAATGTGGGAAAACTTCTGAGCAGAACTGTATTTCCTGCTGCAGAGGAAACATTCAAAATAAATGTGTAAAACCACTCAGTAGTTCTTCTTTACAAGTAGAAATGTAGTAGGCTCATTACTCAGATAGCTGTAATTATTTGGTCATTTAAACTTTTGTCAAAGGAACTCTGTATGTCTATAAATCCACATTGCAAAACTTTTTGTGGTGTTGAATTTGCACTAAAAGACCCTAAACTATGCCGGCTTGCTCTGAAGAATGTCAAACTTTAATTATGTTATCGATCGGCTCAAATTCTAACACTTAACTAACATTCAGAAAATCCCAACTAATCTGTTTTCTAACAGATTATTAAAAATTCGGTCCTTACAGTTGCAGCACCGAGGCATAAAGATAAGCTTGGGCTGTAATTTTTGACCTTTGGGCGCTTATGACTCAGTTATCTTTGGCCGTCACTGTGGTTTCTGAGCGTTTGCTCATTTCTTTGTGATCTAGATACTGTACATGACAAGCATCCGAGGACAGTGAGTGTTTCTGAGTTCGGCATGCTCTAACTTGCCTTACAGTTACATCCTGGCTGGTTTAATGTGCGGTGAAGTTTTCACCCCCGAAACTTACTGGCGGCTCATTCTTCTGACTCAGCTGTTAAGGAAGAGAAAGAAAACCGTAGATATGTGGCAGTAAGTGAAACGTTTACCGATTGGAGATCTGATTGGAGATGTGGGGGTTTCTCTGGTGGTTACAGGGAATCGCAGGATTATTTCTTTTTATGCCCATTGAACCAGCGGTGAAATGAGGTCATGGGAAACCATTTGAAAGTTTCCTCTTCCTTGTCTCTGTGGATTGTGCTATAAATGTGCCCCATCAGGCGCCCTGAAGCTGATGTCATGTGGTCACTGTGTAGTTATGAACGCTTGACTTAGAAATGTAATCAAGCAAAAACAGAACAAACTCATAGCAAAATAAAATCTAATCGATTTTGTCATTGAAAACTAGAGGCAGTAAATCTCCTCTCGGCTTCTCGTTTTCTAATATTCCCGTGTTTGTCCCAACATACCAGACATAAACATGCATTCCCACCCAGAGGGCTTCTTTGGCTCTTGGCATGTGTTTATCTTGCAATAATGAAGTCCTTGTTCTTTCCAGGTGACTGTCAATGATACAGGAGTGAGGGGGATGATTGCTGTCGGTTTGGTGCCTCAGTCCCACAAGCTGGACCATCAGCCTGGCTGGCTCCCAAACTCTGTAGCTTTTCATGCAGATGATGGCAAGTAGGTCATGATGATTTGTTTTAATCTTTACTGTGAATTGTAAGGTTGCAGGTTAGTTCATCTCTGGCTCAGTTCAAGCCTCGCTAACGCTTCCACATTTTGTGAAACTACAATTAGAAATTTCTCTGTATTTCGTTGGGATTTTAAGTGATGGACTAATGTTGATTCTTTTGTGTTTTGTTTTTTTTTTTACATAAGAATCTCAAGTGTGGTGTGATTTGTATCTCTGCTCCCTTCAACCTAATACCCCTAAATAAAATCCAGTCCAACCTTTTGAAGTGCTACTAATTCATTCTTTACATTAGCATTTCTATTAGCATTGCCTTTGTAATTTGATCTCAGTTTCCAGCCAGTCTGGGAAGTAGTATACAGTATATTTTAAAGCAGTGTTAGGCTATAAAATAATATTCCAACAGCTGAACATCGCTTAGAGCTTTGTTTGATCTATTTAAAATGGAAAGAGTATGGCACAACTGCAAACTTACCAAGATAATCCCCTCTTCTTTTCCTCCTCAGTCATCCATTAGTTGATGCTGTTTTTTTGATAAATCCAAATAAAAATACATTATAGTTTGCTTTTTTAATGTAACAAGTTGAAGAGATATTAATTCTGTTTCAAGTCGCTGCATGTTATTTCAGCACTTCTTATATTTTTTACTCAATTCTCTTCAAAGTGTTGTATGTGTCTTGTATTTAGATGATGATAAGCCTTGGCATGGCAAATAACCCGTCACATTTCATATATTAACATGTCCTATGTCTCTTCCCTGCAGGCTCTATAATGGCAGCACAGTTGGACAGCAGTTCGGTGCCAAATGCTGCAGAGGTGACAAAATTGGTTGTGGAATATCGTTTGACTCCGATGACGGACAGATAACAGTGTATTTTACCAAGAATGGTGAAGAAGTAAGTATCCTGTTTTTCACATACAAACCCTACCAGATGTGTCTCTAAACATTTTCCGGGTCTCCAAACGTTTGCTCAGATCGGCAGTGTTGAGATCCCAGCGTCTCCTGAAGATCTCTACCCTGCAGTGGGGATGCACTCGCTGGGGGAAGAAGTGGTTTTGGACCTGAATGCTGAATGGAGGATGGAGGAGGATGATGGACAGATGATAGTTGATAGTCATGAAGAGGACTGGAGCCGTCTCCATGACGTCAAAGTGACGGGCACGGTAAGTCATTCAGAGGGTTTGTCAGTCCTGAGGGAAATGTGCAAAAATTTCTTTGCGTGAGTCACTTCAGGCAGCGTCAGCTGTGATTAGCATCTAAAAGTTGGACGTTTAAAAACTACGAGATGGAATTAGATGAAGATGAGGTGCAAAGGCCTCCTCTTCAGGCCTCAATGTGAGAAAATCTGCATTTCGATGGGGCTGCGGTTCTTCTTCATTTTGTCCATGAGAGTTTTTTGTGAGTACTGATGGCACCTTTACTGAAAAGAAAAAAGCAGTATGAAAAATTGTCTGAATAAATATTGTAAGTGCTGTGTTAAATGGGTAAAGTTAATCAAATATGCCCGTTCTCTAGCTTTAGCAAAGAAAACCTCACACCTAAAAACACTTACCAAGTCTCCCTCTGAATATTTTGGCAGGTTTTTTTTTCCCCAAAAACCCCAAACTACTTCAAAAATGTAACAAAAAACAAAACGGAACGTTCTGTGCCTTGCAAAAGTAGCTATTATTCTTGAACTTTTCCACATTTTGTCACATTACTTCTGCAATCGTCCATGTATTAAGATTTAATCCGTTAGACCAACACAGGGTAGCATTTTATGAAGTGAAAGGAAAATTATGCAAAGTTTTATTTTTAGTTTTTACAAATAAAAATCTGAAAACTTTGATCTACATTCTATTTAGTCCTTTAGCTGAGCTCATTATCAGCTCAAGCTCAGTCAGATTTGATAGAGGGATTGTCTGTGAACAGCAGTTTTTATGGCTTGCTGCAGATTCGGTCAGATTTTGGTCTAGACTTTGACCAGGTTGTTCTAATACATCAATATGCTGGAATCTAAACCACCCCATTGATTTATGTTGAGGGTTGTTGTCTCTGGAAAATGAGGCTCTGCTCCAGTCTTAAGTCGTTTTCTTTTAATGACAGGTTTTCTTCCTGTATTCAGCACTATCCACCTTCCCAGAAGAGAACGAGTCTCTACCAAATGATAGTGCCTGCACCATGTTTCACTATGAGGATGGTCTCTTTAGGGTGACGGATTTCCTCCGTGAAGAGTGTTTGTATTTTGGCCAGAAAGTTGAGTTTTGGTCTCATCTAATCAGAGCACCTTCTTCCACAGGTTTGCTCTGCCCCCTACATGGCTTGTGTTGAATTTAAAACATTGACTTCTTGAAAATTTTATTTATACTATGGCTTTTTTTTCTTAATTTTTCCATAAAGCCCAGATTTGTGGAGTGCACAACTAGTACAGTAGGTGTCCTTTCAGCTCATTGTTTTCACCTGAGGTGTTTATTTCCGCAGCTTCCTCAGGAAGCTGCAGATCTCTTACCTGCTTCTCAGAATAATGTCGTCCTTGTTGAGTTTTGCAACCTAAATGTGATTTAAACTTGTCCTCAACCTTTTCCATGAAGGATCTGCTGTGTTGTTTGGGTTTTGTGAAGCTGTAACAGTTTAGATCAGGGGTGCCCAAAGTCGGTCCTCGAGGGCTGGCATCCTGCACGTTTTAGTTCTCTTCCTCGTGGTGGTAGTAACCTTTTCAGCATGTCAGTGTTCTTCTAGGCCTTCTAACGAGCCATCATTTGATCCAGGTGCGTTAAACCAGGGAGAGAACTAAAACATGCAGGATGCCGACCCTCAAGGACCGACTTTGGGCACCCCTGGTTTAGATTATTAGTCATGTTTAGGTTCCCAATTCTGCTCCACTTTGTGTTGGTCTGTCACACAAAATCCCAAGAAAGTCAAATTATATGAATAATATTGTCAGTCACTGTAGCTATAAATAGAAGTAAGAGTGGCAGAGATGCAACATATGACACGAAAATGGCTCATCCTGAGTCATTTTGTCTCCGCTTGCTCTGTGCAGCATCCAGCTTGCGCCATCTAGACGCTGCAGCACACAGGCAGCACTCTGTTTATTCTGAGTTTGCAGCTCATTTAGGAAGCAAATCAGCCTCTACATCAGCTAAATGTCCCTGATCCAATGGACTGAGCAGTCTATACACCTTGAGTAAACAGATCACATCAGTGTTACAGAGTTGCTTAAGCTTCCCTTGTATATAGTTGTGATAGCTGTTAAATATATTGTACTGTGAGCTTTAAATTTCAATAGTTATCTACACAAAGTGTATCTGTTTCTATTCTTCCATCAAACCTTTCTCCTTTGAATGGGAGCAGACCATAGCTGTCTAATGTAGTTAAATCACAGATTAGACCAAGAAGTGCAAATCATGCAGCCATAATTACTGGACAGTCAATTCATAATGTGTGTAGATACTAAATTAATGTCGATGTTTATAAAGCTAGAACCTGTTGTGGTTCAGATTTATTGAGATATAATAAAGCTACACAAATGATTTATGTATCTGACCTGGTGACCCAAACTGACTGTGTTTAAAGTAATCTAGATTACTGTTCATTTTTCACTTTGTCTGATGAATATTAATTCTGGAAGTTGAGAACTGCAGTATTTTATATAATACCACTCATTCTTTGTATCACTGGCTTTATCGTGTGATCTCTCATTTTCCACGCATGTGTCTTGTTGCTGCTCTGGAGTTCAGAGTGGAGAAGGGACAAAAGCAGTGGAAACTGGGGTTCTCTGTAATGACTGCTGTCTGCCTGGGAATAGCACGGCGGAGCTGGATTCAGTGTAAATTTGGGGCTACTTTTATAGGAAAACTGTAGTCGGGAGAGAGCAAATGGATGAAGGGTGTGAGCACCTCGTACACAAGTGTAATTGATGGCGCTTAAACCCTCCTCTTGGCTCTGGTTGTTTCTGATGCGCCACTATATTTGTGCAGATGGTATTGGGAGTAGGAAGTTTTTTTTCTTACAGGTTATCTCATATTTTATTGTCAGGACAGTGATAGTTCAAACAAATATGTAAAGAGAGATATTTTTACAAAAGTTACCTTTAACATAATAAAATAAAAATAGTGCTAGTTAACCGGCTAGTTGCTAGTCCCAGTGCTAGTTGGGCTATTTTTTATTTATTTATTTCATACTGAAGCTTGAATAGAACAACTTTTAATTATAAAACTTAACATGAAGGCTCTTATTTGACTGTGCTGCCAGCCTCATGCTGGGAATTTTATCATTCACTGTACAAACTATCATGTATAAACAATCTGCTGAACAAACTCTGCTTGCTCAGCATGATGAATAAACCATCGACGTTGTTTTATCTCGGAGCCAGAGCGGCGTGTCTTTAGTTCAGCTGCAACAGAAAGTGATGGTTTGGCTGTGAACTGCGCCTACACGCTGTGCACATCCATCTCTCCTGGGATTTGTAACCCGGCTTGTCCCGACACATTCAGCAGCTTTCGATGTTGAGTCTAGTAGTGACAGCCTGACAAACTAAAGCAGCAGACGTGAGCTTTCGTGTTACAGGTGGCGCACCACAAGCTCCCTCCATTGATGACCCAAACGCACTCACATGTGTCAGGAAATGTTCATACTTATATTCCACCGCTGCATTAACAGTGCTCCGCACCTGAGAGGTGTTTAGAACTATTTGGCAATAGTTTATGAGATCAGATTTGTTTTACTGTGAAATTAATCTCACTAATCAAAAGACATTATCTTAGTTTTTTCTGCATTATATTCTATTTAGACGGCTTTAAATGATCTTTTATCTCCCATTTCCACAAATAAAAACTGCCGTCATCCTGTTTCAAAAAACTGCAGGTTTACACAAGCAGGCAAACTTATGGCAAACTTAAGGTGCCTGCAAACCTTCAGCTAATGCAGTCATTAAATTACCTTTTAAAGCTTTACAGTTTCTTTATGATTTGTATGATTTACAGAGGAAACGAAAGATGACTTTAGCTCCAGCTGGTCAGAAGTGGGACATAAACTACATCATTTTTTGAGAGTAAGATTAGTTTGGGTCTATTAAGGTTTCATTGAAATAGTTCTTTTTTTCAGAGTGGACTGATAATAGGAAATCAAACTTAAATGAATTTCAGAAAAAGAGTGCATTTTAAATTCACAGTGAACTTCTAATATAATTTCACAGGTTGAATGTTCCCAGCCTTTCATTTCAGTAAACTAGTTTATATCCTCTGCAGTTTATATTTTCTCTTAACTTTAAACCCCCATAGTAACAAAACAAAAACAATATTTAAACCATTTTACAGGGTTTTGAGGAGTTTACATTTAAATACATTAAACCCTGCAATGATTGTGCAAATGTTTAATTATAAGAATCATTGATTTCTGCTATTATTGTCTCCAATGAGAGGGAAAAAGAAAGAGACACTCTGATCAAAGCCTTTTCAAAATATTTTGACTGCTACATTTTTGTCAAATACAGGTATAAGTGTTCACAGCTGCCCAAAGTGGTTGATTAATACCTAATGTTTAATAACAGAGCAGACATGCCGCTGCTGCAGCTGGAGCATGTGTGTGTAGTTATCCTTACTACGAGACAGATCTATGGATTTTAATAACCGTAGAAACCTTAGAAATTATTTTAAATCAGCTCCAGATTTAAGCAGCCACGAAACTGTCATAAATTATGTCTTTTGAGTGCCGACTGATCCCAACTAAAGCCCTACTTTTTCTCAGAGTAGGGAGAAAAGGTACTCTGCTGGACTCTACTGGGAGTTGAGCCCAGTAGAGTATGATTAAAATCAACTTTACTTATACAGTACAGACCAAAAGTTTGGACACACCTTTTAATTCAATGAGTTTCCTTTATTTTCATGACTATTGACATTGTAGATTCACACTGAAGGCATCAAAACTATGAATAACACATGTGGAAATATGCACTAAACAAAAAAGTGTAAAACAACTGAAAATACCCCTTATATTCTAGTTTCTTCAAAGTAACAACCTTTTGCTGTGATTACTGCTTTGCATACACTCTGCATTTTCTTGATGAGCTTCAAGAGGTAGTCACCTGAAATGGTTTTCACTTCATAGGTCAACCTGCCCTGTCAGGTTAATAAGTGGGATTTCTTGCCTTATAAATAGTCATGAAAATAAAGAAAACCATTGAATTAGAAAGGTGTGTCCAAACTTTTGGTCTGTACTGTAAATAACTTCTGTCACAGCCTTTCTAGTTGAAAAAGACATTGAAGTTAGCATCTGATTCAAAGCCTCAAATCCGCCATTTAAATGAGAAACAACTTTTAATGACAACTACAAATCGCACACCTACTTCAGTTACAGAGGACAAACCCCAGATGCTAGCTAGCATTAGTTCAATTTAGCCTAAATAAAAACACTTTAAAGGTTATAGGTAACGTTAATTATAACTAAAGAAAATATGAAATTATTTATGAAAATAAAGAAAACCCATTGAATTAGAAGGTGTGTCCAAACTTTTGGTCTGTACTGTACATTTTTCACACATTTTCACAGAGATTAGTGCTGCATTGGTGGGATTTCACAGTTTTCATCCCCGTTGCAGGGGGCAGAGATGCCCAGATCATAGCAGCACTCCTACACGAGGAGAAGCAATTCAGAGTCAGGGGATCTAATTAATATAAATGGCCTGGTATCATGTAAATGCACACAAAAAATGGCCTAGTTAGATTAAAAAGGTTTTGGAAAGTTAATTAATGGATAAAGAAGCAGTCAGCATCCTATTGGTGAGGCACAGTTACTGGTCGCACAGCACTTTGAATTTAACTAACCGGGCGTGCCGTGATGGCGTAGCGGTTGGCGCGACCCGTATTTGGAGGCCGTGAGTCCTCGACGCGGCCGTCGCGGGTTCGACTCTCGGACCCGACGACATTTGCCGCATGTCTTCCCCCCTCTCCTTCCCCATTTCCTGTCAGTCTACTGTCATGTAAGGGACACTAGAGCCCACAAAAAGACCCCCTAGAGGGGTAAAAAAAAAAAAAAAGAATTTAACTAACCAAATTTCTTGTCTCTAATTTCACAGTTTAGGACAGATGATTGATACTTTTGCCAAACTAGGTGTTCCAACAGCACAATGATCCTAAACACAAGCTTCTGGAACAGCTTTAACGAATCCCCAACATCAAACTGACCAATTGCATAATTAGGTTTTAAAAGCTTAAAAAAACGACTACTGTGTACGGTGTTGGTAGCATCATGCTGTGTGTTCGGTTTGCTGCTTTCAAAACCGTAGCATCACACCAGGTGGGGGTTTCAAACCAATCAAAACTGGTTTCCATACAGATAAACAGTTTAACACTAAAGGGTTAGTTTGAACTTACTGTGACATTATCATCTATAATAGCTCTCCTATCTGGAGAATTGAGTTCATTCTCATAAGCTGCTGGAAGCTAACTAGCTGGACTTACTGTATGTACTCTGTATCAATCTGGCTCACCAGGTAAATGGACTCCGCCTGAATAATTATCAAACGGCTATAAAATCTATTTGCCGCTGCTGCACAACTGAGGCAGAAAGCCAATAGATCTGGCAGGTTGATGCAGCCGGATGACTCAAACCATGAAGCTTAGAAACACGGAGGTAGTTCAGCTGGAAGAGCTCCAGATGTGCCTGACTGTTTACATTTGAATAAAACATAGAGCTGATATGAATGTTTTCATTTTGATTGCTAAGGTCAGCTAAAGCAGGAAGTGCATGTCTGACTAGCTGCTAGTTTTCACTTCTGTTCAGAGTTTATTTCATTTCCAACAAGTTCAGGAGAATATAATATCTTCTCCTGAACTTCTCCTTTCTACTGCATATAAGGGAACCATTTCGCTTAAATTCAGAGGAAAAGGAAGCAGAGCATCTATTTCTAACAGTAAAGTCAGTTGCTTTGGATAGAAGACTGAAACGAACAAAGTTGTCTCTCTAAAATTACTTAAAGGGGCAGCGTTACGTAAAATTGACTTTTTTTACGCTTTACATGATGCTTTATTCTCATCAAAAATATACTTGGAGTGTTGTCTTAAGTCTTATGCATGTTTGAGAAACCCTTTAATCTCCATGGCAACCATTCAGCTGTGCAAAAAGCCCGTTTGGACTTAGCTCCATCTTTGAGGCGCAGCTCCTCCTCAGAGCTGCAGTTTACAAGTTTCAAAGCTTCCTCTCTTTGACTCCCCCACTCAGCTCCTTCAGACCAGCCTGCAGAAATTAGCAAACACCTGGTGGAACCGAGCATCTGCTGAGTTCATTATATGAGCTACTTCTCAGTGTAATGTTGGTAAAAATGTTGTTAAAGGGTTAATAGAGGAGTGATACTGTGATGACTTCCTGAAGGAGGCTTTTCAGAAAGAGCAGGAGTTTTAAAAAGACAAAGACCTAATTTCAAGGCTTAAAATTACTAAGTAAAATTTCTTTAAAGTTATATTTGATATATAAAGCATTTTAATAACAACTGAAGGTAACACACTTGTTTGATTGTGCTATAAAATGACACTGTCTCTGGAGAATACCTAATACTGCCCTTTAAAAGGCTAATTTTTCTCAAAATTAAATAAAAAATTATATTGATCTCTGTGCAACTTTTTAAAATTATTGATTTGATGTCAACCAGTGATGTTGGGGCCATTTTTCTTCTCGTACCCACAGCTGCTGGAGTACATGGGGAAAGGGAAGGGGATCATGGACGTGGGCCTGGCTCAGGCTCGGCGACCTCTCAACCCTCGCTTCCACTACTACGAGCTGGAGATCACCGATGCTGGAGAGAAGTGTTACATCGCCCTGGGTCTGGCACGCAGGGTGAGAGCCGCTGCCTTACATCAATCCAGAGATTAATTCACTGCACACGCTCTGTGTTTTATTAAATGCTCCTCTTCCTCCTCAAACACCTCGCCATCCGTCTCCCTCGTATGTACTTTTGCTCTCAGTGTTTCCAGTGCAAGTGATGGATGACTGTTAGAGGAAAAGTTAACAACTGAATAAATATTGTCTCATTTCGCCTCCATGTCCGGTTTTCCATCAAAAGTTGTTTCTTCCATTTACGCGCTGATCCAATATGGAGGAATTACAGTTCAATATGGCAAAGAGATAAGATCAGATTATTTTTTTTTTAGAAATATTAATTCCATTTGTAGATAGGAATGAATTTTGGCACATAAAGTCTTACTTAATTCTTCCCCTCATAAAAAGGTAATAAGTGATATGTATTTTGGAAATAAGCCTCGTTGAATGTTTGCCGTCATTCGCCTCAAATGAAATCATTGCGAACATTGAGCCCATCCTGTTTTAATATAAATAAAACGCTGCAGTAATTGCTGAGGGGGCACTTATCATGTTGTTTGTGTGTGTGTGTGTGTGTGTGTGTGTGTATGGATATGGAATGCGATGTTGTTGCATGCTTTCGCTTGCTGCTCTCAACTGTTTGCCTTTAATTGATTGAACATCAGTCATCAGAGTCGCAGCACTGCTTTGCCAGCTGCGATAGCACCCACAGCCCAGGAGATGATGAATTATTGCTGCTGACGCTAAGATTGCCCCGTCTGCGCTGCTCTGACTTACTCTGTGTGGGCTTGTTATACCCTCAAGTCAGACAGGGTAGAGAATAGCGCTCTGTTATTTGGTTGATTATTTTCCTGGAATTGTTTTTCTTGCCGTGTCTGCGGTTAGTTGAGGAATTATAAATCCATCAGAGGGTCATTCCTCACATCTTCTCTTGTAAGGGCATCAGGCTGCTGATGGGAAGCATTACCTCCTGCTGCAAAAATCAAAACATCTTCTTCACTATCATCGTAACCCAAGCTTGACGCTTATTACCTCAGAGGTTAAGTACTCTGGATAAATGAGCAATTGTTTATTGTGGATTCCTTTTCTGTTTCCTTTAGCAAGGGGAAAGTGTCAATGGGTATGTGGTGTTTGTGTTGGTTTACTGCAGTCTTTCCTTCTAGTACTCTCAATTTGCTCTGTTCCCAATTCATGCCCTCCCATTTTTTTCCAAGCCATTATTACCGCCTCTGTTGTCACATTTTCTTAGCTTCTGCCTGTAAACAAATCATTTCATGTACATATTCATGGCAGGGAAAACATTACAGATTTCTTTGGTTTAAATAAATGTTTTCAGCTCATCAAAAAAAAAATTAATTTATCAGATGTTGGGGGTGGAGCAGAAGAGTGTCTCCTCTAGGAAGCTTTGTGGTGACAGAGAAAAGGTTTTGGTATTTGGCTAACTTAGGCTAGGTTCTCACAGCAGACCTATATCTGACTTTTTCATCGCAGTCTGATCAGCCCGGTTCTGATCTTTTTACCCCTCCAAAACAATCCAATCTGTGGTGCCAAATCGTATGCATATCTGATTGTTTTCAAAGCCTCTGCAGTCAGAAGAGTCATGTCACACTTTATCCAACTTGTATGTCATTGATGCGAGACATGCATCATAATTCTGCACCAGAAAAAGCCGGATGCAGTAAGTCCAGGCATAAAAAATGGTCAAAAATTAAAATTACAAACTTATGAAAGAAGCTTTTGTTACTGAAGCGCTTCATATCACAATCCATCCACTACTGGTTCTGACTAAACATCCAAACAGGCTTCTCTTCAGACATTATTGTCGCTGTTAGTTGTGAGTTCTTTTTCTTAATGTTTGTGTTGTTGATTATGTGACAAATGCTGTCAGCTCCTGTTGCTGAATAACTTTAAAATGCCTCTATCAGTTGTTACTTCCATAAACAATGCGCTGCTGTGTGATCTTCAGTGTTCTTCGTCTACGCACTCGAGTCGCTTTAACGTTGTAAACCGTTCACAAAGAAGTCTGTTTTTGCGGTCGCATTATCTGCTGATTGTCCCCCCTTTCCTCTATGTTGATCCATTTTAAATGAAGAAGTTTGTTTCCGAGTATGAACCTCGACTTCAAGAACTAATCAAGAAACCGGACGCAGCTGAGTCGCCTGAACCTCACCAGGCTCTGTTTGTTTTTGCATCGTATGCTGTGCCAAGCCCACTTAACGTCTATTTTGAAATTCCTGCACAAAGAGCTTATTTGTCTTCTTAAGGATTTCATATTGCCACATCCTCCATTGATTTTGGTTCTGTTTCACAATTTGAACTGGTATATGACCGCTGATCAAACCAATCGGATTATCCTTCCTCGTTCTGTCTTTTGTTGTGGTCGTCCCTGCTGCCAGATTTAACCAGTAAAAATTCAAATAATGGTAAGACCAGTAAAACACGTGTAGGATGCCCGGTTCAACCCGAAAAATCCTTCACAGCTTAGAGGCTACATCTGATGGAAGATGATACAGTTCTTCTAATTGACCACTAAGCCATCCTCAAGATTCATGCTGACACGCAAATGGTTTAAGAGCTTAACTTGGTTCATTGAGACACTTTTAATGTTTTCTATAGATTTATTTCTAATTAGGTAATTTGTCTTTTGGTTTGCAGGACTATCCAAAGGACAAACATCCAGGTTGGAACAAAGGCTCCATCGCTTACCATGCAGGTGAATCATCTCTGATCTGTCTGTTCATGTTCTATAGATTCAAGACTTAAGAGCAGTTTCAATAGCACTTGGAAAGAAACTCAATACTTGACACTTCCCACTTCCTGAAAAGTATGAAATCACACAAAAATACTATTACACAAGAGGAGAACAAAAAGTTCTTGGATGCAGAGTTGGGTGTGTTTTGGCGACCGGCTGGATGACAGCACAGGCTGTTGCCTGGATAGCGGCGGGATGGATGTAAACATAACCAAGAGGACATGTGAAAACTAGCTCAGCAGGTTCATTATGACCAGGATGGGGCAGCAGGTCAATCGTCTCTTTTCCAAGCGTCTGATTGATTCCTGTTTATCCAGACTGTTATTCATGCTGGTGAGCGTCTGAAATAGAACGTGGAAGTTGGCTTGGATTCCCAATAACTATTACTTTTTTCACATTTTGTCGCATTACAACCAAAAACTATGACGTATTTCAATAGGATTTTATGTGATAGACACTCAAAGTTGTGCATATTTGCTTTAGTCCAGCTGGGTGTAATTTAATCTCAGGATGAATCCAGCTGTTCCTGAAGGGAACATTGAAGAGCAAACGGCAACAGCGGACGGATCAGAGACGGATCTGCAGCTCAGGCTGTTGACAGCACTATGATGGTGCGTTCCAGTTGCTCTCTGAACTGGGAAATTCTGACTTTCCAGTCCGAAAAATCAACTGGAAAGTCCTCTGCAGTTGGATTTCCAACTGGGAAACTGGGAGCGACTCCGACTCACATCAGCAACAGGAAGACGTGGTGGAAAAGTGTATCTAAAATCTGCGTTACATTTAGCGTCTGCAACTCTAAACTGAACAAACTAAAAGTGGTGAAAAGTAAAGCTTCAAATCACCTTTATGCTACTGGAAACAATGTTTATGGGCATCGCCATGTTGAAATTTCATCTCCCTAAATAGAACGCCGTTAACGCGGGTCTTGCGTCAAACCCAGCTCAGAATTCCCACTTCCTCTACAACTGGAACGCAGCCTTAGTCATCGATCCTTAATGTGCTTAGTGGAGGAGTGGCAGGAAGAAAGCCATTGTTTGAAGGAAACTGAAAGACGTCACAGCAAACATGTGGAAGACATTTCTCTGGTCTGATGGAGAACGTGGATGTTCCCCAGCCCCTCCCGTTTTATATAAACGAGGCTGGTTTTCTAACGACTACAGTTAAAATCTGAGGGTTGAAGATGAATACACCACATGGCTTAAATTTTAATTTGGATTTTGATCAAATTTTTAAGACTATAATTTTTCTTCCATTTTATTTATGCTCTGCGTTTCACATGAAACCCAATTAGGTGATGTTGTTTTAATGTGACAAAATGTGGAAAAGTCAGAGGGGAATTAACATCTCAGCAAAGCTCTGTGTTTCAGGTCATCTTAATATTCATATGATTATAGTATGTGATAAGATTCACTTATTAAAAGACATTTCATCTTTTTTTTTCTTTTGCCTTCAGTTGTGTGAATATCATAATGAGATAATATTTGAAAAAGTGGAACAGAAATTCAACAAATAGCATGTTCAATGCTGGCACTACACAGAAATGTGAAGCAAACAAAAACTTTTTAAAGAAAACAGTCAGAAAATGGACAACATTGTAGATCAGAGTCGGATCTTTGAAGGAAGCATGAAGACGAATGTTGCACGGGGATTATATTGTCTGGCAGATTGAATCTTTTCATTTCAACTAATTGTGTTGCAGGCTGAGGAAATGCCAGGAAGAACATCCAGTTGATACTTTGTAGTTGTTACTAAACCCAGTTTCTCTGAATATAGATGAGCTCAATAAAACAGGATGTTTGAAACAGAAATGTGGATCTGCTGAAAAGTATCTCCATCACAGTGAATCCAGTACTTCTCGTTGTGGATCCTTTAGTTTGAGTTCATCAGTGCTTCGCAGCACAGGGTGATCAGCCTGTGGTAATTATTTCAATAAACAATAATATTGTTGCTTTGAGACGGTTTTCAAATAATATATTGTTAACAGCATAATAATGAAGCTCACCCTCTCAAAACTAAATAAATTTAAATGTTGTAAAGAACACTGAACACTGGAGCTGGAAGATATTTTAAATATTCGAAATAAAACGACAACCAAGAACAATAAATGAAATGGATTAGGAAGTCTCTGTAAACAACATTACTCTTCAAAAATTATTAATCATCAGAATGGAAATGATCAAACTCCTTTTAATTAGTCCTGCAATTAATTGCTTATTGTGACAGGCTTGGCAGTCGATGAAAGATCAGAAAAGGGTCAAGTCAGCTGTCTGTGTAGGAAATTACAAGGCCATAAAACTTTTGTATCAAAAATAATGATCTCTAACGTTAACATGTCATAAAAGCTGGATTTTGGGTTTTAACGTCTTCCTGGTTGGTCGCAGACGACGGGAAGCTGTTCCACGGCAGCGGGGTGGGGGACCCGTTCGGGCCGCGCTGCTTCGAAGGAGACATCATGGGCTGCGGGATCATGTTCCCACGAGACTTCAGCGTGGATGGAGGAGGTGAACGTCCTCACGTCGTCTCTCTTTCCTAACTCTTTGATCGGCTCCCTAACGCTGACGCCGGTCTTTCAGATGACGCAGACGACTTTGACCTGGACGTGGCTTCCAGCGAGGTGCAGAACAACCTGTATGCAAACAACGACGACGAAGAGGAGGACGAGGGGGAAGATTTGGAGGGGAGGAAGGTCATGGTGAGACTCTGTCTGAAGGCAGGAATGTAAAAACTCGTAACTCGGATGCGTTTGGTCGACATTCACCGCTTGTTTTCCTGCTTTTGTGTTGGAACAGGTGTTTTTCACACGGAACGGGAAGGTGGTGGGAAAAAGGGAAGTGGCCTTGCCGCCAAACGGTTTCTATCCCACCATTGGGATGATGAGCACTGGGGAGAAGGTCAGAGTTGAACTCCACCCCCTCAGTGGGTGACAGAAACCAGGAAAATTAGAAACCTTTGGGATGATGAATGATTCCTCCAAATCTTCACTGCACCTTTACGGCGTAAACATCACTTTACATGCTGACAAAACGCGTCTTAAAGATTCATGAAAGTAAGGTCTTTAAGACATCTGTGCCTAAAAGAAACGGCTTTATTATGAAATGATTTTTGTACTGTAAGAAATTGTTGAAGTAGGCTGAGTTTGGAGGGAAAAGTTATTCATTTTGACACATGAGGCTTAATGAAATGCCAAAAAAAAAAAGGTCTTGAATAATGAATGTAAAAGTCCAAGTAAAAGAGACCTCAGTTACCAAACAGATCAGCAAAGGCAGTCCTGGTTAAAATGAGTTACTAGATTATGAAATTATTTGAAAACTGCAAATGTGATTTATTTATTCTACAACGATGAGGCAGAAATGGAAAAGCCCCTGAATTTAAAGGAGGTGTAGTTTCATTTTACCATGACTGTGAGTGTTTGCTCCCACTGTGAGCTCCTGTCGACGGTCCATTACTGACACTCAGTGGTGAGACGGCTCACAGTCCTGTGAGGAAGCAGCAGCGACTCGGTAGAACCAGCTGCTTCACCAGGTTAACGCAGCACGTTTGGAGGAAGCTGTTTCAGGTAACTATGAGGAAATAAAAGTGCAATAATAATTTGTTGAAATCAAAGCTATTTTTATGCTTCTTGTTTGTTACCTTGCAATAAGAGAAAGTGGATCTTAAAGCTTTAAAGAGAGTCCTTATTTAATCTGAACCCAGCTGAAACGTTTAAACTAAATGACGCTTATAGAATGAATCTAAAAAAATTAGGCTATTTATTTGAGGAAATCACATTTTGGTTTTCTCACTGACCAGATGATGGAAACATTTTATGCTTCTAAACTAGACCAAAGTTAAGCAATATTATGAGATCTTTTTTTTTTTTTTTTTTTTTAGAATATACTGAAATGGAAAACAATCAGTAAACAAAACAAAACAAACAGCTTTTACAGGGTTGGATGTTATTTCTGGTTGGTGTTTCCTTTCTTTCACTGCAAAAACACAAAGTCTTACCAAGTAGCCTGAAATATGACAAAAATAACTTTAAAGTAACTTTTCAGAAAGTTAAAGCAGTTTGTTTTACATAAATAATTCTGCAATATTGATCTATAAGTTCTGGTTCCACTTGCAGATTATTTCACTTATAACAGGGGATCAATGTGCTGTTATAAGTGAAATGATCTGCCAGTGGAACTAGGATTTTTTGAGTAATAAGCTCCTATATCTTGCTGAAAAGTTAGCTTTGTCTTGTTTCAATTGTACTAAGGTAATTGGACTAGAAACTAGAGCGAAAATATTTGGCAAGTTTTTGTGTTTCTTCAGTTTTGACTTAGAAATTTATTTTGAAATGTGTTTTTGAGGGTTTCTCTCTGTGGACAGTCATCACAAAAAGTTGTCTTCACTTTTTGTTTTTACTTTAAATGTGTTTTTTTCTGTCTAGAAACCTTTGTGATTCAGGTGAATCTTTATCATCACATTTCATATTCTACCCTTTATTCTCACAGTTAAAAAGTTATTTTTTTTGTAAATTTGAGGGGGAAAATACTAAATTCAGATATACTTTTTTGTTTTTTGTGAAAGACGGGGATTCATTTACATGTACACACATTAAATTAAGTTTGTTTTACTCATTGAACAAGAACTATCAGCAGTAATGTGATTTTTAACTGAGAAAAAAAAAACTTGCACCCAGTCTGACCAACTTAGGTTGAGATTCAGTTAGACGTTTCTTGTTGCTGACAATCTGAGGAACATTTGCCCCAATCTTCACTTTGAGCTCTGAGATATTTGATGGGTATTTGATTTAAAGCAAGTATCCCCCACCTGTCCAAAGATCATGGTTCTCTCAGCTTGTTCCAGTAAAATCTTCATGTTTTTCTTGGAAGCTAACGGGAGCGAGAGCCGCTCTGTACGGCCCTGGTGGATTTTGGAGACTTCGTTCAGCATCTTGCTGTCAGCTTTCAGGGTGAACTTTGTCGGACAGCCAGGCCTGAGAGCTTTGACTGTTTTGAATGTCCTTCACTTGTAGATGATTTTCCATTCGTTAGAATGGCTGATATTAATTTCCTTCAATCCCTCACAGACTCATAAGCTGCTACTGTCTTCTTTCTGAATGGCCTTCAATCTCACTTCAGCAGCTAGGAGCACTTTAAACAAACCGAGGTCTAAACAGGATAAATCTACGTAAAGTGTCGTTGTTCTAATCAGACATGGCTGATATCATAAGCATGTGTGAACTTTAGCTATTTCAAGTGAGAATGGATGTGGAGTTGTCCTAATTTCCAGATTTTTCTTTTAAATTACTTTTTACAGCGTTTCAAATTGTCGTCTTTATTCCTATATGCTGGAAAAACAATCTTTTCCGTGACTGTAAACTAAGGAAAAATACTAAACAGAGACAGATAATTGGAAGATTGAAAAAAAAAAATGGTACTTTATATGTTGATATTTAATTTCATGTGGAAAACTGCAATGAGGAATTTGGTTATTTAACTTTTCCATGTGGAGATTTTAAAAGTTTGTCTTTTTCTCCCCACCGCTTAATCAAAATTTAGATGTAAATGTTAAATTTGTATTTTGAAATTGAAGCCATACTTGTTCTCAGGTATATTTGATAATCAAAATGTGTTCTTAAGTTTCTTCTGATTTTTTTTCTTCTTTTTTTTTTTTTTTTTGTTGATCTGTGACAAATTTGCTTGTTTTTGTTTTTTGCCAAAATTGTTCTACATTTTCTTGTCATCTTTTTTTTTTTTTTTACTTCTTAGCAAAGACAAAGATTCATCCTTCTTTATGCCTGCAGAAAGTTAAAGATCTGTTGAGAAAACGTTCTGACAGCTACCTGTAGATGTTTGGAGGAGTATGTTCTTCAGGTGTCTTTCAGTCGGTAATGACTACATTTAAAGGGCTCACCTGTCTTTTTTCTATCACCAGTACTGTTCTGTCAGAGACAGTTCCCTGTTAAGCTCTACCTTTAAAAGATAAACCTATACATATGTCTTAACATGAGGCCGAATGAGCAGATTGTCCTGCATGAAATGTTGAACCTTTATGAAATAATCTGCCACAGAAAGAGGATTTGTGTTAAAACTCGATCGATGCGGACAGTAAAAGGTTTGAATGAAAGATGCAGCCGAGTCCAGGCTGCTGGATTTCAACCTTTGCTGGAATATTTGATCGAGGCAGAGCAAGTTGTTCTTTTCGTTTTGACGCTGAGTTGCTGCTATTTATGTGCTGAAAATGCTTGGTGTAAAATCACGTCATCCTGTACTGTAGAGGGTGTTTTTCAGTTTGTTTTTATTGTTTACTTTTGATGGTGAGACCGATGAACGGTCTTCAGTGGAATATCTGCAGCATTTTTATCTTTAGTTCAAACAAACACGTCCTTAATTTGTACTTTTTCTCCTTTCACCTCTATTTTTTTTATGTTTAAAGCAATAATGCCAAAAATGTTAATAAATTAATATTTAAACTCACCGCAGTGCCGACTCCGCTTCTCCTTCTGTTGTCACAGCGCTCTCACACTTCAGACACATTTAATGAGTAGCAGCAATAGTACACCACAACATCCCTATTGTACTGTGTTGCATGGGTGTTGGTGTGTGCTAACATTGTAATTTGTTTTGTTTTACATATTTATCTTGCTGTCTGCAAAGCAAATTGCCCTTTGGGAGATGACTGCTAAACTTCCACTTAGAGGAAACACAAATATCTGGAAATATTTTTGACCGCTCAGGTGCTCACTTTTATCCAATGAAGGTTGTTTTAAAAGCTACATTTAACAACATGTGAGTGTCTGTATGTTGACATCAATTATCTGCTAATATTTACTCCTGTTGAAGAGCAAAATGGACTGCCAACTCAGTGACTTTCTTGCTACATTTAGCGACATTTCAGACAGACAAAAGAAATTCATAGCAGCCAAAATCAAAATCGGCAGGTCAGGCTTTTTAAAGATCGGTAATCAGAGATCGGCCAGAAAACTGCAATCGGTGCAGCTCTACATGACATTATTTGATTACATAAATTTCTCTTAAACGTAACTCCATAGCTAAAAATGTAATTCTCCTCTGAAAATGTGTATTGGTACTGGACTGATTCTGAGCCTTCAAATGATGTTAACAGAAGTTTCACATAACTTAGAAGTTCATGTAAAATAATCTTTGTTTTAGCCACAAAATGATTTTGCTCAGCAGCAAACAACAAATCCCCAACTACAGCATCGATGTAGCAGCCATGTAGCCTGACGTAAAAACATTTTGCTAGACAATGTCAAACATTGAGAAGTTTTAATTATTCTCATCAAACACGGCGTTTTGAAGCCAAAATACCTCAGAAATATACAGAGCCAACAGTGAGAATCAACTCATTTAAAGTTTAAACTCAGCTTCACATAAATATGCTAGCATAAATGTTGGATCGTTCCAGGTCGCTATCAAGCTAACTTTCTATTAGCAGCTTTACAAATCTTTTACATTACTTACCGAGGCACATAAAACAAACCTTTATCTCGGCTTTTCTCTATTCTCCCTCTTTCTTCTCTCCCTCCCTGAAGGATAAGTCCTTTTTTTGAGACATTGTTTTGCTTACTTAACTTCTGACCGGAGCTTTGGACCTTTGGTTGCTGGGCAGCTCTACCGTGAAGCCTGCGGGGTCCTACCGCGACCACCAGGGGGCCCCAAGAGCATTTCTTTTTTCTTTTTATCATAAAATAATGATTTCTACATACATTATCAAATATATACATTATTGTAAAATGTATCAGTTCATAGTGAAATTGTGTGTTTTTGATATTATAATGACATAGAAATTATTGCTAAAAAAAAAAAAAATCAGCTCCACTCAGGGGGCCCCTTAGTGGCCCTGCGGCCCTAAGTATCTGCTTAGTTTGCTTATGCCTTAGGCCGGCCCTGAATAGAAATTATATTTAATTCAATAAACATTTGAAACCGTCTATTAAATTTAGCAGGTGTATTAATATAATGTATCTTATTGCATTATTATAACTGTAATAATCAACATTGTCTTTACACCAGCAGAAATTATTGTGGTTTAAATTAAAGCAAAATCATTTTACATAAAACCTCATTTGCAATGTTTAAGCAACAAAAAAGGGCCTTCTAGGATCATTTCAGTGATTTACGTTGGTGTGGAAATACCAGCGTATCACTGTCATTCCAATATAACTTAGAAGAGCAAAGAGGCATTGATTTAAATATTTTATAATTTGTTAGCTGCTAGAAAACGTTCATCAAAAAGGCTTTAGAGCCCAAGAAGGTGCCAGCAATGCCTTAATATAATTGGTTTGTGCATTTATGGCAGCAATGAGGTAGAGAATATGTTATCAGCCCTCGATTTAATACTTTTTAAAACCATGTTATGTTCTATAATACCAAGTGTCTTAAAGTATGTCCTCACCAATTGTCATTATTTTGCATCAGAAGCAGTTTGGAGTCGAGCGTTTTGCTGCTAGTGAGGTTGGACTCGGATCAAATCACCAGGAACTTCAAAAGCTTCAGTTGCTGTGAATATCATTCACGGCACCCAAGAGGATTCCTCCAACCAGAACCGAGCTTCGCACATCCGGGAACTGAAATTTTGCCCTCAAACTCTGATTGGAGAATATCTGAATGATTCTCAAATCTTGCCATGTTCATTTTAAAGTCTGATTAGAGTTAGTTTATGAATTAGTCTCAAAAGAAGATAAAGCACAACAAGGACTCAGTAGCACATTTTAATTCTGTTTCAGAAACAGGTTGTGATCTCCAGTCACAAGAAGACAAATTGTTGTGCAAACATGTACATAAAAATACATTAAAAATGTTTTGCAAACAAAATGGATTACATTTGCAAATGTTCCTTTAAACTTGAAAAGGCCCCTGGAGATGTTAGGAATTATCACGAAACTTTGGCAGCTCATTTGGTCCGTTTTCATATCAAGAGATGAATTTACAAAAAACTGCAAATTTTGTAATATGCAACACAATAATGAAACAAAAAAAATCTAATCGCACAAGCGGTAAGTGGAACATCAGCCAGGTATTCTGCAAAGAAAACGTTTAAAGCAGATAAAACATTTAAGCTTAAAAAAATTTTTTAAAAAACAGAAAAGTGAAAGGAAGCAGTATTAATGTAATATGAAGGCAAGGACAAAACTGGGCAACAACCAGCTGTTTGATCCCTGAGCGAAGACCAGAGCTGTACCAAGTTTTCAAGAGTTAAAATCAAACGGAGAGCCAAAACTAAAACTAATTTAAACGCTGTTCTTCATTTTTCAAAGGGCAATTGATCAAAAAAAAAGTAAAAATATTTTTTTACAAATCTAAATGAAACATAAAAAGAGCAACAAAAGATTTGATTCACAGATAGCTAGTTTTGGTTTCTGCAGGAGTAAAATCTGGTAAAGCTAAATTAGTCGACCACCTTTGAGCGAAAAGTGGGGTTTTTTTGGTTGCTGGAAGTGGATGTTTAAGCTGCTGTTACACTGTTGAGTCCTCGTCGTCTTCATCGTAGTAGCGGTTCTTCTTGATGATATCCTCGGCGCTCAGATCCTCAGCGTCGCTCCCCTCCTTGTTGTCTTCCCAGAAGCCCACATCCTGGGAGGAGTGCTTCTCCTTCCCAGCCTCCTCCTGCGCTCTCTCCTTCCGTTCCTCCTCATCTTCTGTCGGATTCTTCTCCTTCGAGGTTCTCACGCCTCCGTTTGGCGTTTGATTCATCCTCTGCTCTTCCTTTTCCTCCTGTTGGTGGTTTACTTCGGGTTTGTCTTCAGATGACTGTTTCTCCTCCAGCGATGCCCTGCAGTCCTGCACTAATTTGAGTGGGCGCCGCGGCTCCCTGGGACCCGCGGCGGCTGTGGTAGTTGGTTTCGGTTTGGCTGCGACTGTGAACATGCGGCTGCGCTCCTTCAGAGACGTGGTCCTCCTCAGGCTCTTCAGCTCGGCCTGCTCTGAGCTCTGGAAGGATGACTGGACCTCGTCCTCTGGGGGCCACTTGGCTCTCCGGGATCTGTTTGAAGGGAAGTCCTCTGAGGACGGACTCAGCGGTCCAGGGCGGTCTTCGCCAGCCGGAGGCGGCCAGGCCACCTTCAGCCGCCGCTTCTCGGCTGGCTTGTCTGCAGCCTGCAGCATCTCTCCGGAGCCGGCCCGCGGTTTTGTGCGGGTCTCCAGCAAGGCGGCCATGTCTGTGACCTTGACCTGTGGCGACGTTTCCCCACTGGGATCTGGCTGCGGCTCGGACACACTCTCAGCTGGCCGCTTCGCTTCCACTGGTTGCTCTTTGGGCTTCGGCGGTTCCTCACTTTCCTCTCCCTCGTCTCGAGGTTCCCACATCTCCTTATGAGGGCGATGGCCGAAGCCTTCGTCGTAGTTCCCTTTGGCCTTGAACAGCTGGTTGTAGTGCGGCTTGCAGTAGATCTTACCATGCAGGGAGGCGTAGTTGCACAGACTAGAGACAGAGCAGCAAAGATTTCACATGAGCACAAATCTTATAAAATTCATTTCATGTTAAGACTCCCAGAATTCCAAGAAACCCTGTTCCAGAGAGAGAAAGAAAGAAAGAAAAAATACAAGAAGCAAGGAATGAAGAAAATACAGAGGGAAGGACAAGAAATGAATCGAAAAAAGGAAAATAAGCAAGAAAATGATAGAGGTAAGAAGGAAGCAGGGAAGGACAGAAAGGGACACAGCAACAAGATTGGTAAGAAAGAAATACATTTACTCTTATTTTCTTATTTCAAACAAGTCATATGTATATGGCTGTATGTTTATGTATATATGTAAGTAATAAATGTGAATGTCATTGACAAGTTGATTCATTTTAACAATTCAATTCAAATAGGATTTTTTTTCTGTTACAGTTTGGTTATTGCTGTTATAACTAATAAAACTAGAAGTCAGTTTCTCATTCAAATGAAATCACTACATAAGACCAAAAGCAAAGTTTTCCTTTAAGTTAAACAGAAATAATAAATTCACCGAAATCAGTGGATGACTTGCTGACTGGGCATTTGGCATCTAAGCACACAAATGGAAAGTTATGTGGAAGGAAAAAGTGTGGCAGAACAGGATGAACTGCAGAATTTAAGGGATTGTGAAGCAAAGCACATTCAAGAGTCTGGACTAATCTTTTCTATTATCATACAAGAATAAATATAACAGTAGATTCAAGTGCAGCAGCTTACTTCAGCTTGGTGTTGCAGTGAGAACAGGCGAAGCAGTTTTTGTGGTAAGTGTGTTCACCAACCACCATTTTCTCCAGAGGATACACCGTTTTCTGACAGGCAGCGCATTTTGTTGTCTCTGGCAGGCGAAACTTCTGCTAAAACAAAAGCCATCCAATGCATTCATGAAGAACAAAGAGTGAATAATTGATTTTAGTAACTGGCTGTGAGATTGTCATGTTGCCCCACCCTGGCTGCTTTGAGTTGCTCAGTTCCTTCTCCTGAAAGAGAGAAAACACAGAATCAGCTCTGGCATTGCTCAAGGCCTTTTCAATGTTTCCTCTGGTTTCTGGAAAACGTTACCATTGCACTCTGCTGCCGGAGTCTGTTTGACTCTCATGGATACAGATTTTCTTAGAGCAGGCCCTTTTGGTTGATCGGTCTGGTGAAAGCACAGAGAGAAATAACAGTATTAGTGACAAGATCATCCAAGTTTGGACACTGAGAGAGAACAATGCAAACAATAAATGGAAACAAAAGCTGAACTGGTAAATCTGGTTTTATTACATCAATTCAAAAAGACGGGATGGTCAGATCAAAGTACAAGATGACCTATTGTTCTTTGATGAAAGCAGTTTATGAGTATTTCTAGTGTGCTGTGGTGGCGCAGCGGTTAAGCACAACCCACATCCGACCCCTGGCGACCTCTGCTGCATGTCTTCCCCCTTCTCTCATTACCCACCTTCCTGTCAATGCACTATCAAATAAAGGCCACTACAGACAATAAAACCTTAAAAAATGTATTCATTACTTTTCTCAATATCAATTTAATCATTTCAGTTACGATCAATTTTGTTTTCATGACGATACTATCTCAGAGAACTCTGAACTGAACAACGCTACTGCTTTACATGACAAAACTCACTTGTGACATTTACCCTCGAAGGTGAGCGCATGGTGACTGCTGTTCGTGTGTTAGCATCGCATACTTTAGGCAGTCACACAATCCGCATATCTTTTCCTACTGATGATGGCCCTTCAGCAACATACAGAGAGGCTCACTGCCTAACACTCAAAGCTGATTTTTCCCCAGCTGTTTCTGCACCACAGTTCTCTTGTCATTGCACAGAAGCTACCTGCAGGCAAGTCTGCATTCACAGCGCAGGAGAACGAAGCTGCAGTCTGGATTTCATCCTTAATTTATGTCCTTAATGATTTTATCCGCTGACGAGGTTAAGCAGATTTCATCAGGGGAACATTAACCTTGAAATCCACATATAATTTTTTTCAAACAATCAAAACATAGTAGAAATATTTCTGTTTGTTTCAACTGAGTTAAACTGTATCTTGTGCTGAACTCACAGAGAGGCCGGCGTTATGTTTAGCAACACTCAGCTCATACTTGGCCTTTTTCTCCTTCATGGACGCAGAGCGGGTCAGCGCAGAACCTGAAGCAGAGGTGGGGATCTTCATAAACTGAGGTCGATAGATGTAAAAAAAAAAACACAACAAATGCTGGTAGAAATAAATAATTTGCTTACTTTTAGGATGTTCTGAGTCTTCAGACGAAGTGCTGCGAATCGCCGACCTGCCGACCTGAAGGAGTAAAAACAGGCCAAGGTTTTAGGAGTGGAGCTAAACGTGCATGTATGAGCCAGGCCTAGTTTTCCTTCCTTAATTTGCTGAGGAGAGCACTTTAAGTATTACTCATCTCTGCCTTCACTACTCAAAAGTTTTGCAATGGTTGATAGCGAGAGACACCACCCAAACAATTTCCAGATTAAACTTAACAAAACATGTCACAGGTCATCAAGTGCTCTTTGAACGAGTTCGATTTGTTCAGCTTCCATGTCCAGAACCTGAATGTTTACATGTTTTATCCAAGTATATATATACTAACATTTGTACAATAAAGTGGTAACATTAAAACACAAAATAAAAATCAGCTACATAGTTACATTGGAAAAAGTTTTTAGCATTAATTTCTGTGTCAATAACTAAAGTTCATCACCATTTTAGTTAGTCTGTATTTAGTCACATTACAACCAAAACTTTACTTTAAGAAATGAAAATCTGAAAATTGGAGTGTGTGTTTAGCATTAACTCTACTCAAAAGTAAAGTAATATTTGGCAGCAATTGAACCTGCAAATCAATGGATCATTCGGGTTTATACATTTGTTCCGGCTCGCAATACTTTGAATTACTTTTACGTTTACTGTTGTAAAAAAAACAAAAACAAACAGAAACATACGAAAACCTTTGCCTGGTACCGTAAACAACATCCGGATGGTGTGCTGAATCCGAAAAGAGAAACAAAAGTGTTACAGGTAGCAGATGTCTGACTCTTATCTGATGATAACTGGGACAGCTGGGATCTGATAAGGCTGCCACCTGCATGCGTCTGACCTGCAGTCAAAACATCTGAAAGCGTTCATGTGTCCTTCACTACACACAACGTGGATGTGCCTGAATGCACCGCGGCTCTGACACTAATGATAGTTTCTCTCTGCACACACACACACAAAAAAAGCAAGGAGTGTGAGCCGTTTCAAACAGCCCACGTGTTACTAAGAACAGAGTGAAAAAAATGTTGTAACTTTCCTATTGATGATGTTGAGATGAATAAATGTGAATAATAGTTTCAAAGATTATGTGAGAACAGATTAAGTATAATAACACGAGAGGGAAACTGAGCAAACATGAATACAGGGATGAATTAACTAAAGAAACCCATAGAGTGAAGGAAAAACTCTAAAACTCTAAAAAAAAAAAAAAAAAAAAAAAAAAAAAAAGGTTCTTGGTTTTAAATATGTTAACAATGCCAAGATAAAGACAGCAGCTTTACTGAGGCGATCCCATGAAGACTGAGATGGGCCTTGGAAAGGAATGTCTGCATTCCTCTGTTTCAGGAGCTGAAGAGAGGGAGACTTGTTTTATTGGTCAGAGAGAAAAAAAGAGAGAGAGAGAAAAAGAGAAGGAGAGCTGCAGCGAAAGAATGGATCTGGGGAAGGTAGAGACTGGTGACTGAACTAAAGGGCCTTCAGAAATGAGTGAAACAAGTAAGTATGGACGGTTTCAAACGTCTGAAAGGACGTGAAGGGAAATGTGCCTGAGCATTTTGCACCAGGACAGCACCTCGCAAAAGAATGTTCACCTTTGACCTTTTCTTTTCTACATCTTATCAAGACACAACAAAAAGAATAAATCTGTTTTACTGGAATTTTATGTGATAGATTATCAGAAAGCTGTGCATAATTATGATGTGGAAGGAAAGTAATTTGCAATGTTAAAAACAAAAAGTGTGTTGATCCAGTGTGCTAATTAGTGAGTGCAGTCAGGCTGTGTGTCGTTTAATCTTAGTATAAACGCAGCTGTTTTGTGAAGGTCTATGAGTTTGTTTGTTTGAACAAACAGGATAATGAAGAGAGAAATACGGTGGTGGCAGCAGCATGCTATGGGATAGCTTCTGCTAAATGCAGGGCAATTCTGGGAGAAAACGTTTTAGACCTGAAGCTGGGGCAGAAGTTCACTATTCAGCAGATCCAAAGATGCTCAAAAATTAGGAAAACATGACAAAAGTGATTTGACTTGTGATGAATTGATACTTGTTAATGTCTATTTGTTGAAACATGCATAATCTGCAAATTTTTAATAACTCTACATGACACCTTACTATGTTCTAAAACACATTACTAGCATACATCAATGAATAATATGTAAATAGTTATCCAACTCTTTGTAATTTACACATCGTAATCAATATAGTTATGTAGGTATGTATTTTGCAGTAAAAGCTGACTCTAGAAAACATCAAATGCAAATGTCCAGCATATTTTAATAGCTATATAACCTAATTTCTTCACTTTGCAGATGTATCGTGTTTTGTGTTGGTTTATCACACAATTCTTGTGAAAAATAAAAGCTCCAGAAGTATGAATACTTGTGCAATACACTGTAAAAACAACAAAAAAACCCCCAAGATTGTAACCTTAACTACAAGCTAAAAACCTGAGTTATGTTGCACTCGCCATCAAGTTTAGACTTTTGCCACTTTTACAAATCAACAGGTTTACCTTTCCCGCGGCGTCTTCTCCCTTCTCAAACTTCATCTTCAGGTCGGTCAGCTGAACTTTGGGTTTTTCAAAAGTGGCGAGTGGGCTGGTGGGAGCTTCCTCCTCAATCGTCTCAGGTTTTCGCCTGTCTGTGACCTCATCCCTGTCCATCCCTCTCTGCTTGTCGCCCGCCGGGGCTGCGGATGGCTGCTGCACTGGCCTGGCTGCGCGCTGATCCCCCTTATCGGTGTGCAGGTCCTGGTTCTTGACAGGCGCGGGCTCCTCGCGGATGGCAGCGGGTCTGGTCAGGACGGAGCGTGAGCGGCGAATGCTGGAGCCACTGGGAGGCAGAACAGGAGGCTTTTTATCCTGATTTAGGTTGACTGCTTGCTCAAATTGATTCTTCAGAGAATTCAGTTTTCCAGCGCGCAGAGAGGATGGAGCACTATCAGTGGTCTGCAAGAAAAACAAGAGAGATTAACTGAATTAGAAAAAAAACATTCAGTCACAAGAACTATTTAGTTGCAGGAGAACTGATGGAGAGAGACAGCTGTAAGGCCTCGGATTAACGCAGTGGAATGAAGGAAATGCCTGATTCTGAACTTGGCTAAGTTAATAGATGAAGTGAGCAGCTGCTCAGCGCTGCTCCAGCACAGAGATGTGGCTCCTGAAGTCAGAGATGCTGGTTTATTAGCTGTGACAGGAAACTCAGCTGCTTTTCTCTTCACTTTTTTCCCTAAACCCCACAGACGACAGCTCCATTTACCACTGAAGTGTCTGCTTTTAGTGACAGGTGAGGAAAAGAAAACCCAGCAGGAGCACCACACACTTCAGCAGGCAGGAAGTTCCTCAATTGTAGAAAAGAAGTGACACATAAGCAAAGAGGATGTGGACAGGAAAATATGTACTTCTGTTAATCATAGAAAACAAAATGGACTTCAGAATGACGTTTCCTGCCCACACCTTTCCACAATTTCCACAAAAAAAACTATTTAATATGCCTTGCAATTAATTACAAGTTATTAAAGATGACAAACATGAACTGAATCCTTATGTGTAAAATAAATACATAGAAACAGTAAAGGACGCTGCGACGAGATTTCAGCAAGTGACAAAACCCAGACAAAAAAACAAAAAGCAGTGGCACAACTGCTGTCTTTGTGAAGCAAGGCCAGCCTGAATGGACAACCGGATCACGAAGAGATTGTTCCCGATTTTTTGTTTAAGCAAGTAGAAAAGAAGAAGGAACCTTTTTCAATGAGAAGAAGCAGCCAGGATTGTTGTCACTACAGCGAGACAGCAAGGAAAGTCCAGGTGGCGCGGCTGGTTTTCCTCCGCGGCTCAGGAGGCGAGAGACAGCAGAAGGTCGAGCTGTGCATGACACAGGCGGCTAGAAAAAGACCTACCAGAGAGAGCCGGTCCGGCCCCGCTCTAACGGCAGGAAAGTGAGAGACAGAGTCAGAATACCCAGGAAACCAGAGCAGGAAATGATACGCTCTGGGAAAAATTAACTCTTTGCTCCCTGGTTTTACTTCTTGTTTCCTATGATGAAGTGTTAGTGGACAAAGTTACCAAAACCTCAAATTAATGCACGACTCGCCAGAAAGATACAGAATACTCAGGTTAAAAGAATAAAAGGGATCAATTAAAGCAAGGAGCAGGGAGGAAAATTAAATGGTAAAGAAATAGTTCAGTATTTAATTAAGAGTTGCTCATTTCCTAAGCTCTACAATCTTATGACTCTACAATACCTTAGGAAATTATGTGGTTTTTTATTTGTTTTTGTCACGCCATTACCGCAAATATTTTGAGACAGACCAACACAGATCAGTGCATTGCCGTAAAAGTACCATAGAAAAAATACCTGGTTTTCAAAATGTTCTACAAAGTAAATATAAATAAGCAATAAATACAGAAAAGTGTGGTTTGCATCTTAGTCACCTTTACTCTGAGGTCCCTAAATAAAGCTGAGGAAGAGTCTCTACCATCTGTCCACAACCAGAGATTTGAATTTTGGCTCATTCGTCTTTGCAAAACAGAGAGGATCTGTGAACACCACAATACATTCTCAGTTTATTTTTGACCTGGACTTTGACTAAATCATTCAGCATGGTTTAGACAAAGTCCATGTTGATAATTGGTGTTCAATTGTTGATAAAAATCCTCTCATTGCCACAAAAGTGAGATTTTTTTTAAAGTAATGCACAAAAACTATGTTTATTGTGACTTTTTTCTATTTTAACCTGTTCAACAAAACCCAAACATGACATATCTTAATAAAATTAACTTACAAATGATTTGTGCATAATAGTTTCTTGCACATTTCTCTTATTCAATTGTTTTTCATTTCATTAATCTAGAAATATTAATAATAATAATATTATTATTATATAGGATAATGACTCTTTTTCAAAAAAGCTTGTTGTAATTGGCCACTTTTAATGAATGGCTGCACCGATGTCTGCGATTGAGGAAAAGCTGCTGGATCCTTGGGGTTCTCTTTATTATTAAACCAAACTGAAAGCCAGAAATTTGTGTTTGAGTTCAGTTACAAAAAGTTTAAATTTGTAAATGAAAGCTTACTGTAATAAAAAAAATAAAATAAAAAAACTTCCATTGTAGCTCTGGATGTATGTTTAGATTTGTTGTCCGGCTCCATGTACCCTCCCATGATAGAGCCACCACCATGTTTCCCAATATGGAAAACGTGTTGAGGACGAACTGTAGTATTAGATTCCCGTCCAACGAAGCTTCTTCCATGAAACCCAGAGAGGTAATCTGACCAGAACACCTCCCTCTACTCTCACCCCCAGTTCATAACTGCTACCTTGTGCTGATCTATCTCATAAAGTCTAATCAAGTTTGTTAAAGTTTGTGTTCAGAACTGAAAGACCAAAGGGTATGGATATTTTGAAAGACAGTGACGGTCCTTTAAAGACTGCAGGTTCAATCAAAACTTTTATCGCAACAGAAAATTTAAAAACAATCATGGATTCTGTATTTTTGGTCATTTCTGTCTCTGAGGTAACTGATCAGGGTCAGTGATGCTACCAGATCCCAGTGGCTTAAACACTTTTCAAGTTTTCATCAGGTTGAGCAGAGGCCTGATGTTAATGACCCACTGCTTTTAAATCAGCTGTTGAGCCAGGAACACATAAAACATGCAGGACGCCAGCCCTCTGGTCCTGGAATTGGAAACCTCCGCCTTAAATTATCCTCAAAAGCAGCTGCAAGTTTTCACATAATGAGTGGCAGTTATACAGAATCACAGAGACAGACAGACATGAGACGGTGTTCAAAACAGCAAAAAAAGTGATGGAAAAGGCACAAAAGTGATCTACCTTGGTAAACAAAAAGACTTTTTATAACTGGAATTAGAGCAGCCATATTTCCATATAATCTACTATACACATGCCAACATGTCTTGTGAAAAAACTTATTTTTAAAAAGAAAAAAAAAAGATTATTTGAGCTTAAACAGAAGAAGTCCTTTCAATTGATCATATTTTGTCACAACATACCCACAGACTTCAGCGTATTTTATTTTATTTAAGGACTTTGTTAGAGAAGAAGTTAAACTCTGTCAAAGGAAACTTTTGAATAAAAGTTGTTGTGATGGATTTTATTTAAGAGTATCAGAGTCAAGGAGGCTCAATACCAATAACCCCACATTGACCAATCCTAAAAAAAAAAGTGTATTTGAAAGTTGTTTAAAAGAATTCCTCAAACAGATTTTATTCTTGCTTAATGTTTTTGTCACATGTCGCCTTTACTCATTAGTAGCTTGAGAGGAGAAAGGGCAAATAGATAAGGAGAAGCAGTAAATCAAACCGAGGACAAATGTGTCAAGGACAACAGCCTCCATGTTTGGTGCATCTGTTCTCCGTCTGAACCACAGGGCAGCATGTGATATCAATTTCAAATAAAACCTACTGCATTAATTGGGAACACAGCTTGAGACAGAAGGTCAATACAGATTCACTGCAGTCACACAGCATTTGTTAGCATTTCAACAGCTAAACAAGAAACTAAACCAGGAGTCTGCAACTTGGTAATGAAGAACCAACTAACGTACTTAGATATAGATTTGATAACACATGTAGGTTTTCAGATTTGTTGATAGAATAATTGCAGTCCAGGGTGTACCCCGCCTCTCGCCCGGAACGCAGCTGGAGATAGGCACCAGCAACCCTCCCGACCCCATTAGGGACAAGGGTGAACAGAAAATGGATGGATGGATGGATGAAATAGCTCAAGTCTATGTATCTGATAGAGAGTCTGTGTAGGGAGCTGAAGTTTAGGGTGATGGCAAAGAGGCTTTCCAACCTGAAAGACTTCGAGCTCATCGCCAAAGAAAACTTATCAAAATACCAGCGGAAACACGCAGAGAGCTGCTCAGAAGTTATGAGGGTTTGATTCATGTAATAATGACAAGATTAAAAATAACTTTCAACACCCATTTAGAAACAGAAACTACTTTTATATTATCTTGTTGTCTTTTGAGATGCCTGTCTGATGTGCCTGCCAGAAACAATTTAGGGCTTAGCTGTGCATCGTTAGTTAAACTGGGTAATTTGAGGTTGTAGATCATCTTCAAAGCAGAAATAAATCTGAATATTGGCTTTGTTCTTCTGCCTTTCAAGCTTTCCTTTCTTACATTAAGCAACAAGTTGGAAAGGCCCATAAATAATTAAAAGACGAAATCATTTTATTTATGTAATGAACTAGGTAAACTAGATGGTAACACTTTATTTGAAGGCGTGTGCACAAGACTGACATGACACTGTCATAAATATGACATAACATCTGTCATGAACATGTAAGAGTCTTCATGAATGCTGTCATGAAGCGTCATTTGGAAAATTAAAACACTTTTAATGCAAAGTTGCCCTAAAAGTTGCATTAAAAGTGTAAATTTTGCATTACTTTGACAATAATGACCATTTTAATGCAAAATTCTATTAAATTTCGCATTAAAAGCGTCATTATTTACCAAATAACACTACATGACAACATTCGTAAACATTCATGAAGACTCTTTCATGTTCATGACAGTATCATGCCAGTCTTATGCACACCCCTTCAAATAAAGTTTAATTTGGGATTAATAAATTACTGCAAGTCGCAACAGAATAAAATCCAGAAATCTTATTTTTTATAACAATCTGTCTCTTGATTACATAATAAAAGATGGACTTGGTATTTGCTGGACATGTTGACAAAGACTCCCAACCCCCAACTATCTTCCCACACACACACACACACTCACACCCCTACCCACACACACACACACACACACACACCCACCCATACACACACACACCACACAAACAGATGGTCTTTCACGGCGCTCATTCAAACTAAGCTCAGACACAACATACCACACGAGTTATTCATAAATAATTCAGCTGACGCTCAACTTTAATGTAATTGTATCGGGAAGGCAAACATATGTTAAGACGTTGAAAAACAATAATTAAACTGATTCACACTAAATATTGGTTTAGATTACAGCTGGCGGTGCTTTGTGAGAATTCAGCTCCTATCATTACAGTAACATCTGAGCAGCTACCTTGGTTTATATCAGGTTTCGGCTTTACCACCCACAGCATTAAAGAAAGAAGATGCCTACAGTCCCTCCAAATAGCTGCTTGACACACAGGCTGGGAAACAGACCCTGTAATCACACTGTACAACAGTACCTTGTGTTTCCTCATGACGTTCTCTGATCCGTTTCTCATTTGATCTCAGTCCAAGTTTGTTTACCGCTCTTTCACTCTGACACAGCAGCCAAACCTGCACGTGGAGCCTCAATAAGTTTTACAAGTGGGGGATTACACTGGAGCAGGATTATGGGTTTGATAGCTTGCCTGTCGCAACAAGTAGCCAATGAGAGGTCAGCTGGGACAGACAGTGTGTTGGCATGGTGAGTCAATGCGTTTGTGTGCGTGTTCCTCATCTCCTAAAGCTCTAATTAGGTTACCACCACATGAGTGGAATGGAGGAAATCAAGAGAGACAAGCAGCACACACACAGTTTGCATAACCCCCACTCTGGAGGAAGGGGCAAAATAAATGGTAATTTACACATTAATCTGCTTGTTTGTTTAGTCTTTAAATGAAAGATCTTAATCCCTGTCTTCCAACGAAGGATTAGGTTTCTACAGTGCCTCGTAAAAACATTCACACCTCTAGAGCTTCACCCGTTGTTCCAAGAAATTAAAACTTTACTGCATTTTACTGGGGTTTTATGTCGCAGTGTTGCCCAAGTTCACTCACCAGCATATTTTTAGCTTTGCAGAGGTTTCATAACGAGCCACTCATTTAATTCAGGTGTTTTTGAGCAAGGATGCATCTAAAAGTTGTCAAGTTTTTAGATGTATATTGCTGGACTTGACCAACCGTATCCTGAACCAACAAGTTCAGGATATGCATGGTTTTCAACTTTTTTAAACAAATACAATTCTGAAATATGTGACCTCCATTTTTATTCAGCTACCTTTACACTGATGACTATAAATAAACTCTTGTACAGTCAAGAAGAGCCACTTACTTAATAGTGCCCAAACGTCAGCAAAGGGCCTGCATAGGTTCACCTTCCAGCAGGACAGAAAGACTCTGAACATGCAGCCAAAGCTCCACTGAAAGGGCATGAATCTAAGCAGCCATGTCTTAGAAAAGCCCACAGTCTAAACCTAAATCTAATTGAGAATCTTAGAAAAGATGTCCACAGATCTTCTCTATCCAATCTGACTGAGTGAGTTTGTGGCATTTTAGAAAGACAAATGGGCAAAACTGTTGGTATCCAAATTTGCAAAGATTGTAGAAACATAACTCAGAAGATTTGCAGCTGTAACTGCAGAGGATGGGGTGTTTCTACAAAATTGGGATCAGAGAGGCTGAACAGAAATGGACATAACGTTTTTCAGAAAAAAACAGTAACTTTGTGTTGGTGTTTCACATAAACGCCCAATAAAATACACTAAAGCAACAATATCTGCAGGACTGGCGGATGTGAATTATTTTGCAAAGATCTGTGAATGTTATCTTAGCACCACATAATTTTACATAAATGTCACTGTTCAATATGATCCATCTTTAAGAGGAATACTCACTCCTTTCTTTTCTGCATTGGATTTCTCAGCATTCTTCTGGTACCTGCAGGGCAAGGAAACAACGCTGACCTCTACTGACTCACAACAATGCAGAGCATACACACATTTTATGTTTTCTGATTTAAAACGTTGGGAAGCTTTAAGTTACAACGTATACAAAAAAAACCTGTTAATTTCCTTATTTTAATGTTATATGATGACATTCTGGAAACAAACACCGGTGCTTAGATACTTCAATGATTAAACAAGTTTTCCTAGCCATATAAAGGACACAGGAAAAAATACTCTTATGGATAGTTTCTACACTTTATTCTCTCACATTGACTGGAATTAATCTCAACTCCTTGGTGGAGCCAGTTCATGTACACAAAACTACATTCATGTGAGTCCAGCCTCCACCATGATAACTGTCTTAATCCGGAAATCTGCGCTATCATTTCTCCAAACAGAACCCTTCCCACTTACACAATAATATGTCATCATCTACCAAACATGTTTAAACAACCTTCCCACTTGCCCACATGGTCTTGAGTAAACTACATGGTGTTTTTGGAGGGCTATCGCTTCATCCCTTGCTCTTCAGGTTTCTCCTGGTGGGAGTGGCTTCTGGTCATTTTGCATAGTCACCATTTTATACCCAGAAAGGTTTGGTCATTACATGCTTGAGTGGTATAATGTAATTCTCTATTGTCCACTTATAATTTACAGTGAAGAAATATGGTTTTAGTTGGCAATAATCGGTCATATTTCATTTGAGTCAACAGACCCAAGCTCGGATCAGAACCACAAGAAATAGAAACAAATTTCATAAGAGCAAAAAGGTTTTAGAGGTAATATAGAATTAAGTTCAATGAAACCTTGTTAAAAGGGGGGTAATTATGTAAAATGGTGAATGCTAAAATTGGTGAGTGCTTGCAAGTTACCCAAATTCAGCATAATAGATCATGTTTGCCAATCATAGCTTTTGTGTTGGAATGGTTGGATTTGAATCCTGAAAACAATTTATTCAGGCAGCTCAAGAGATTTATACGTTACACATTCAGAGGTCTGATCATAATTTCAGATGTACCCAAAAATAAACAAAAACATTTGAGATTTTACATTTGTAAAAGCAAGAGGATATCATAAACTATTCAATCATGTTTAACATGTCCTAAAATTTACTTTAACCTCTATCTGTATTAAAGGCAGCTGCTAAAAGTAGAAATTACTACCAAACTTTGCTAAAATGTTACCCACTTGGAGAATATTTTTGCAATGCCACTGCTTTTCCCTCGCCCGCCGAGCGACAGCTCCTTGGCAGTGACTCGCAAGGACTGCGTCACCTTGGAGCCCCGAACAAATGAGCCGTTCTCCATGGCTATCAACCTGAAGCGAGAAAAAATAAAAGCCACAAATACATTCAGTAGATATTTGAACATATTTCTTAGTAATCTATTTCTACAAATATTTTTCTTTGTTTTATACCACAACCAGGAAAAGGCTTTGGGAGATAGAGAAAAATAAAACAAAAGCAGCAAACAAAAAAAATGATCTTATGTAATTATTAATGCCTCGTATTTGTTGAAGAATAATGTTAAGAAGTGTTAGGACAGGATTGTTAGAAAGCGAAATGATTCACAGTGTTTGAGGCAAACTGTGACACAATATGATCGTGAGAGTCTGGCGTTATCACGAGATAGTCTGTGATGCTATTTGATATGATGTGAAACAAATCCAAAGCAATACGCCATGTGATGCAGGGGCAACTCATACAAAACAATGCAATGTGATATGATACATGTACCTGCAAAAGCATTCATTACATCCCTTTAACTTTTTCACAATGTGTCACGTTAGAACTTGACAGACCAGCTAAATTTAAGTTGTTATTCTATTACTAATTAGGTGGATTCTGAGGAAAACTTGGTGCACTGGATTTTATTTAGGGGTTTCACTGTAAAAGAAAATGCATGTGAATCTACATAATTCATGCGCAGAATTTTTGAAAACCATAGTTTTCCTTTCACTTCATATTAATGCAGAACTTTATGTTGTTATATCACATAAAACCCGATTAAAACACTGAAGTGTCTGGTTGTAACAAAATGTTAAAAATGTCCCAAGGCACCAAATCTATGGATGTAATTTATTTTCCCCTTAAAGGAATGTCTTTTTTTATTTATTTGTCTATTTATTTATTAACCTTTAATTCACAATAAAAATGCAATAGAGGCTAAATATTTATTTTACAAAAGCATTCGAGCCAAAACTGCCGACATTTGTTTTGCACAAACAGCTGCCTTTAGAAAAGAAAGTAATCAAATACTTAAACTGTGAAACATAATATGTTACAAATATACATTAATCATATGCACAAAATAATGAAGGATAAAATCACTAAAATAAGATTCATTTGAGAGTAACACTTAGCCACCTAACATCTATGAAATAAACAAACAAAAAATAATTCATTATAAACAGGATGCTCCCTTTTTTCCCCCCCCGTATCTGTTGACAGTTGGTTCATCTTTCTGGCACTCTGTCATCAAGATTGCAGTTTCTACTGAAATGGAAAAACTAGTCTGAAACCTGTTCTTGCATCAGACCGTCAGGCACCCATATGGAAGAGTCCAGCACGGTGTGTGCCGGGCTTGTTTTCTGTCTACGATTATTCATTTGCAAGTTTATAACATAAAACTTCCCTAACAAAACGGCTGAATGCACATATTTGTGCTCATTCAGTCGTGTATGCAAACAGACAAGTCAACGTGTTCGAACTTGTACTGCAGATCCGGTTGCATGAATGCAAAGAGGGAAAACACAAACTGAAAGCAGCAGAGTAGGTATATTCACACAACAAGTGGCCGGCTCAGAGGCGACACAGTTTCACAGAAGATGAGTGTGAACCCAAAATTACGCTTTCGCTTAATTATCCTTTGACTAAGCTTTTGTTTTTAGATCTGGTTTATTTGTCAAATGATGAACCTTTGAGCAATTTCTTCATGGACAGACGGGTTAAAAGAAAACAAAGAGGATATCTTACAAACCTTAAACCTACTGTAGCTTGCAAAAGTTTTCACACCGCCTGATATATTTCAGTTTATCAAATTACAAACAACCTTCAATTTATTTTATAGGGATTTTATGTGATGAACCAACACAAAGAGGAGAACAGTTAACCAGAAGAAAAAGAAACTTAGTTTACAAAAACGTTTTTAATAATCTGAGGAGTGTGGGATACATTTATTTTAAATTAGCCACTTCTTTACTCTAATATCCCAAAATAAAACCCAACCAACCAAATGTCTTCACAGGTCACCTAATTAATAAATAAAGTCCACCACTGTATAAATTTCAGGTAAATACACATCATCTCCGCTGTAAAACATGGTGCTGGAGTAACACTGTGGGGATGATTATTGGTAAAAAATTAGTCAATTATGACAATAATTGCCGCTATAAATAGGATAATCAGACTGGAAGGGGATGCAAAAGACTTGAGACTGAGGCAGAGATTCACCTTCTAGCAGGACAACAACCTTGAGCCTACAACCGGAGCTGTAATGTAATAGTTTCAAAGCATCTTCATGTCTCATAATGGTCTAGTCAAAGTCACAACTAAAGTCCACCTTAGAATCTTCCTGTAACATCTGACTGAGCTTGAGCTATTTTGGCAAGAAAATAAACAGCTATATATATATATATATATATATATATATATATATATATATATATATATATATATATATGTATATGCAGAGCTGGTGACATCATATTCCAAAACACTGGAATGGGAAATGGACAGAACTTATGTAGCGTCTTTCATACTGACCACTCAAAGCATTTTACACTACAGCCACATTCAACCACTAAAGTACATATATACTAACACTCACAACCATGAACACATTTCTAGTTGAAACACAGATCTGAGTGTCCTTCACTGAAAATGTATTCGTGCCATCAAAGATGCTCAAATTCACACCTGAGCTGTTAATACCTTAAAGGTTTGATTTATTTACTTAGCAGTTTGTCTATTTACACCTAGAATGCTAATAAAAATAAATATATTGATGTTTGTGGCTTCAACATGTATATAAAATGTTAGCAGGGCCTCGTAAATCACTGCCATCTACAGAGTATTACTTTAACAATCACTTCAGCTGTGGTCATGTTCACCGTGGCACACCTAGAGGATTACATCATCACTCTGATGCTGACTACTTTCAGGACTTTGAACTGAACTTTAACCCTCATTTAAAAATAGTCAATAAAAAGTCCTTCTTTTACTTTACACCAAATTTGATCTATTTATTTGTGTTTACTTCAATCTACTCTATAGATAAAGTTTTGATTTCTATATTAAGTTCGACAAATATGAACAAGACATAAATAATAGTGGTACACAATCCAACATATAATCACAAACGAGCATTACAATGTTATGTTTACGTTCCTTAAGGCGACTTATTACTGACACAAACTTTAGATCTGAAGGCAGGGTGGCTCATTTCGTCATCCTGTATGTTGCCTGATACCAATACTAAGCCAGAACACTGGATCGGGTTCTTTTTGTTGTCATTCAACTGTTCATCTGTTTGCTTCAGGTCTTGCTTTAAGCCTGGAGTCATTTTCTTCATGCAAAGGAGGAGACACACCCTGGAGAAGTCACCTATTCGACTTAAATCTTAAAAAGCCTAAGGATTTAGAAGCAATGAATGAGACGAGGTAAATATGCGTCCGACCTGTCCTTCCAGATACTCATGGAGTGAATTATTAGTGCAGATCCTTTGTTTTCTCCACGTTAATAGAAAGCAGTTAGGAGTAAGATAGGGTCATGCTTTTAAGGCATGCAAAAGCAGCCTTAATCTTTTGATTTAAAAAAAAAATAAATTAAGCAAATTAAGACTTAAAACTGATGCAAAGCTGTGGTTTACATACAAGGTCTTAGACACTCTGATCATTGAGACCAAGGCCAGAAAAACTTGTCTTAAGCAGCTGAATGCAGGGTGGCTACCTGAGCAGATAGCCTTACTAATTAACAAGCTAATAACTGTTTGTTTTACACTATGAAGAGCAGAGCAGCAGAAAGGCATACAACTCTGTGCGATGAGTGCTTGAAAACTAATTTTAGCTACAATTTGATAGCATTCTATTATTATTATTATTATTATTTATCTTTTGCTTAAAGTGATACTTTAGATTTTTGGAAGTGTGGCATCTTTGTATTACCTGTAACAGAAAGATGCCATATCACAAAATAATTAAATCGTCAGAGAGGTAGAAGACTAACAGACACACCCACTGTGGCAGATTTTATCAATTTGAATGAACTAAAACTGGATCTGTATATTTCCATAAAATACCACCCTATTTTCTTATGATACCTTTATTAACTTTGTTTTCGTTTACATCCACAGTGACCATCTGCTGCCATGAGACTCTGTACAACTGGGTAATTATTATGATAGCCTTAAAAATATAAGTTCAAAATACTTGGAATACATTAGGCAACAATTACTGTGCTCCAAACAGTCCTTTGTGATATGAGTACTAATCACACTGATTTTAAAATGGTTGCCTTCCTACTTCAAGTAAAAGAAATTAGATAAGATTATGCATTCGTCTTAAAAAAAAAAATTAAATACTGTACTACCAAGAACCTGGTTTATTTTTACTTGGGGTTATCGTACCAGCAGAATATAAAACTGTCCCAATTACATGGATCCTAGATCTGTTGTTACTTCCTTAATTCTTATACGCATCATTTATTCGTAGTATTAGTTCTCTTTTATTATTATGTAACATTATTATTCATTGTTTGTTCTGGTAAACTAGTGTGCTCCTGTAACATGCTGTCTTTGTCTGTTGTATTCAGTTTACAGCACTGTTTCCATTTCTAGTAATCACCACTCCTTTTGTCAGATCCTCCTGGTCCCAGTTCTACTAATGCTCCTTGTCTTCTCTTGTGAGTTTTGGGGATTTTCTAGTTGCCCGTGCAACTGCATCACTGTATAGATGGTCAATGATATTTCATTTTTAAAAATCCCTGGTGCAGTTAACTCTGGCTGCTCCAGGTAATAAAAGCCATCTCAATCACTTTGGAGATTATTTTTGTTACCAGGAGTCATAAAAATCCTTTCAGTGTCACCATATCAGCTCCAGATCACAAGACCAGAGCTTTCTTCATTTTCATTTTCCAAAACTCCACAAAGGTGAGCAGCATTTTTCCAGCCAAAAGCTCACAATAGGAGTATTGACTGAGTCAGTGGCATCATATGTTGTGAAAGCGTCCACAGCGGTCGCCCTGTTTCGGCAGGGGAATGAGACACAAGCAAAGGCTTGACTAGATGACAGCCTACATAATCCTGTAAACTCTTCAGGATTTTATAATTAAACAAAATCATATATGTTCTCAACGCTCTTGATTTCTACACTGCTGACATAACACCCTCAAAGGTTTTTGCAATGACTACAAGCTACAACATTTGGATACTTACTAAGTCAGAGAAAAGGAGGAGTCCTCCTTGCTTAATGCATAATTGATCTATTATTAATTAATACAAAAGCCTCAGTCAGGTGTTCAGGAGAGCATGAGTGACTCTGAACTACAGAGTCATTACTAAAGTATGCAATAAAGAGGAATAACTTGAAGACAGGCAGCCCAGCTCTGAGGCCAGCATGTCATCTGAAAAACTTTAATTATAGGTCTAGCTTTCATGGTGGCTAGGAGATAAAAGGGTAAAATAGGCTGTAGCCTTTCGATGACGCAGATCGAGAACACAGTCGTTTTAACTTCAAGGAAAGTCTTGAGTAAACAGAAACACACAAGCTGCTCTCACAACGCACACACGTGTATTTATTAAACTTCCCATCAATGTTAGCAATATACGAACTCAAATCTTTCAAACATACCTCTTTGCTTGTGGATAAGAGCGGCGTTAGTTGTTTAGTGAATGTTCCCCCCGTCCTAACATGTACCTGCTCCTACCTGCGGGAACTTCCGTTCAGCCAAAGCTTGTGAGAAAACCTGCCAGACACCTGACACTGGCTGCTGGAGCCGCGACACCGCCCGGAGTGGACCGCTCGGAGGAGGAGCGAGCGCAAAGGTGAGTGGAAGAGGCAGATCACGTGACTTGCTGCACCAATGACCTGAGGCGTAACGTTACGCTTACCTGGGAGGTTTTTGTATGTGTGTGCGCAGGCTAAAATTCCCGAGAACAGGTGGCTTTTGCTCACTTCTCAATGTTAAAAGTCAGGAGACAGTCTGAGGGTGATAAGAAAAACATGGAGGCAGCAACCGTCTCCATGGCAGGGGGAGGCAGCTGGACGGGAGCGTGGGAAGGGGGTGGGGGAGATGTCGGTGGGGGAGTGACAAAAATGAACAATGCACGCTAAGCCAGTGAGTGAACTACGCCTTTTATTTGGATCCCTAAACCAGCGAGAGCACTTCCATTCAGTTTTATTATTATTATTTGTTTATCAGAAAATTATAAATTTCTTCACATTACATGCATTTCGCAAAACTTACATAGCTTCTCCAAAAAAAAAAAAAAATACATAAAATAAGCATAAATCACCATATAGACATAACAGAAAAGAATAAATAAATAAATAAATAAATAAATAAATAAAGGGAGGAGCATTGGGGAGCTAAAAGGTAATAGCTGTTGCTTATCTTTTTAGCTTAGTCACATGTTATGCTTTTGGATGTCAAGAATGAAAATGTTCATTTATCTCAGTTTGATTCAAAGAGAGTCACTCATATTGTATAGATCAATAACACACTGATATAGTTCAAGCCTGTATTTCTGTTGGATATTTATGACCGACAGATAATAAAACAAAAAGCCAACCTCAAATTCCCTTTCTCGGAAAATTTCAATATCATATAACTTCTTCTTATACAACACAGATTAGAAAGGGATTTTTTAAATACAGAAAATTTGGCCTACTATACTTTTACAGTATTTAATACGTCCTTATACTCCCCAGGCAGTAGAACGTAATATGGAGGAGATCAACCTGTGGCTCTACTGAGCTTTTTAGGAAGCTCAGGTTTAGTCATCTGCATTGTTGATTCTGGTGATTATTATCTTCCTAATGTGTTTAACTAGCTTTAGTTTGCTGGTCAATCAAGCACAGTGATAAAAAAAAAAAAAGCTTAGTAATTATGTGTGTGAGTGCCAAGTTCTGTTGGGAAATCAAATCAGCATCTCCATAAAGTGTGTTGTAAGATTTGCTTGTCAGTAGCTGCACAGGCTTTGATCTGTTAGGGTTACAGCTCATGAGTTGAGCTGTAGTACAGGCCTTTTATCTCCCCAAACTATTGAATGGATTTTGCTTCACAATTCTGTTGAGGATTTAGTTATCCCAGCTGATTATACTTATTTTTCTACTATGGCTTTTCCTTCCACTCAACTTTCCATTATTATTCTTGCCTACAGGACTCTGTTTGCAGCCAACTTCTTTGACAATGAGCTTTTGTGTCCTAGCCTCCCTGCAGAAAGTTCTTAATGACTTTCTGCAGACCACTGTACAAATTGTGTAAACCATACATTTCTATTAGAAATCCATTTTATCAGTACAATATTTGGATTTTACATGTAATAATCAAAGAAAAAAAAATATGTGCAGCTATCTAATTCAAAAACACTATCCAAAACTTTATTAATTATTATTTAATTATTACAATATCATGTTAACTGTATCACTACAATGTCAAGTCTCACAATTTTACTTCAAAACGTGTTGTGTTAAATGCACATATCATGATTCTTCGATATGGTTTCTGTGGTGACAGGAGGGTGATATGATATAATCTGGAGTCCTGCATAAGGACAAATGAACCCTTAGTCAACACTGATGTAACTGAAAACACTGTAAAACAAATATATTTTTGGCTTTTCCTTGTCATCAAATACAGCAAAGGCACATCCAAAAGACACCAGCATTTTTGGGTGGGGAGTAAAGGATGGAGTTAGTTAGATGTTTGCATGGTATTTGCCTTCTAAATAAGAAGAGATTACTTTGAACGAAGAAATGTTCTCACTTGGTTGAACCTCTTTGAACAACGTCCAGTGGTTGTTTCTGAATTGGACTAATTACACATGCAGCAGCTTTTAATGCAAACTGCAACACATCTAATTTATGTTTTTGAATTTATTAGAAGAACTGAACACAGACTTCCTTTCTCAAAGAAGCCTCTTGTTGCATGCTCTCAAACAAACAAATAAAAGCAGCTTAATGTGGCACAATAATGCTGGGAATGTTCAATGGCGGTTTCACAGGTAATGTTGGATTTACTACATTTGCTTGGGAAAATATACACCAGAAACCCTACACCAGCAAAACACTTCGTTTGAATTATCCTCCATTTTTGCAAGAGAATTTGTCATCAATATAATTTTCTGATGCTTAAGATTTTTTGATGACCAAAAAACAGCAAAAAGAAAAAAGAAGCAAAAATCAAAAGAAGAGTAAAACCTTTGACTCAACCTTTGTCTAAAACATATTCAATTCAATGGCTATTTTAGAGTTACATGAAAATTATTTTATAATCCAACTCCTACTCTAATATTTTTTTTCTACCAGCAATGCAAGAAATCATGGAAGCTTGTAATAAAAGTCAGTAAGAATTATTTCTCTCCATTAACAGGCAATTTAGTTTAGCTTATATAAAAAATATAAGTTAATAAGCAGACAGGTGAAGCTAATCTCAGCACTGTTTCTAAGCTGTCAGTGAAAATGTGGATAAGCAGCTCGTGATCTTCTGCTCGTGATGAAACCAATTAAACATCAGATTTCCTAGCACTGCCCCGTCACACATCATCCCTTCTCTCTCTCTTCTGATAAAAGTACAATTGGCATTTTATTTGGAAATCAAAGTCACGGAGTCTGGAGAGAGAGGGCTGAGGCACAAGATCCAAGATGTTTTCAGTCCAATGTGTTTTATTGAGCATATACGTCTACCAGGAAGTTATAGAAACTTCATGCGTTCCTCTTCTGACAAGTTGCATAACGAGGCTGGTTTCCTTTCCCAGTAGGAGTTGAAACATCCCCACACTGCCAAAGACTGTGTGGTATGGTAGCTGCACAGCATTGGAGAGGAAACAACTGACACGGGTGGTGAGAACAGCACAAGGCATTGTGGGATGCCCCCTCCCAGACCTGGACTCCATTTACACAGACCGGGTCAAGAAGAGAGCTGGATCCATAGCGATGGATTCCAGCCACCCGGGCCACAGACTGTTTGTGCCGCTGCCATCAGGCAAGCGGTTCAGGAATATACGGACTACAACAAATAGACTGAGAAACAGTTTCTTCCCCACAGCCGTCAGAGCCATTACTCCCTGCCGCCCCCCCCTCCCACACATATCATAACCTCGCAGTCACACATACATATCCCCCACCCCCACACAGCCATATTGTTCTGCACTTTGCACTGTCACATCATCTGTACTTTGCCATAATTGGATCTGCTGCTACTTCTTTGGTGTGGTTGAGTGCCTTTAGTTAATTTAGTTGTATATATTGTTATTATTATTATTGTGTGTTTGCTTATTTATACTGTATATATTTGACCTTTTGCACGGGAGCTGCAATGGAAATTTCGTTGAATTCTGTTCAATGACAATAAATGCTATCTATCTATCTATCTATCTATCTATCTATCTATCTATCTATCTATCTATCTATCTATCTATCTATCTATCTATCTATCTATCTATCTATCTATCTATCTATCTATCTATCTATCTATCTATCTATCTATCTATCTATCTATCTATCTATACTAAGACCTGGTTTAAGAACAATAGTATGGAGCCATTATGTAACCTGCAGGTAATTTGGGACATATTTTTGAGCATTTTGTTGGCACTAAATCAAAGCCAGTTTAGTTCCCCTTAATGGTTCCATGTTTGCAAAGGAAATGAAGCTGATTGTGTCCATCCAAAGTTGACCAAATGCTCTCTGCCAATGCCAAATGGCTTTAGGTAAAGAAAGTGTGATGCTGGAAAAAAAAACAAAGCTTGTGATCATTTGCTGCAATCTCAATGCAGAGCTATCAAAGTAGGATTCTGAAACCAGTGGCAATCCTATATCTGCATCCTTAGGAATTTAATTTCATCCTCCAATATGTCAATGCTCAGAGTTTATCAGACTACCTGAAGAATTTGAAAGTGGAGATGACATAAAAGCTTTCTGCAGCTCTGACCTCTCGTAGGATTAGTTTGGAAGATAATGATGAACACATGGCTAGTTATGCACATTGGCAAATAACTAGCCATAGTACAGGAAGAGTGTGACACATATTAGGAGGAGGTGCTAGGCCAGGGGTCTCAAACTCCAGGCATCTAAAAAGTCCTGCAGCAGAGGCACATCTAAAAGTTGCAGGACTGCTGCCCTCGAGAACTGGAGTTTGAGACCCCTGTGCTAGGCTGTTGTGGATGTGTAGCCCACAGTTCTTCAACACATTATAAAAGCCCTGTTCGTTAAGTGAATTATTCATTACAAAGATGCCTGGCATTGGTAGGAAGTATTTAGATCGTTTTTCATGGATGCAACCGACAAATTAGTTTTTCTAACTCATAAATGTGGCGCAATTTAAAGAAAAATAAATATAAGTCCAGTGATATAATAATTAATTGATCACTAATCTTGCTATCTCTGCTCAGGCTTATACATGTAGATGACTCAATCCAAAAGGGCAAAGGGCAGCATAAAAACTACTGTAACTTCCTAGTGTTTGTACACACGTCCCTGTTCTCTGTCATTTTAAGAGCTGGCTCCCCTTTTTTTTCCCATCTGTGCCTCTTCAGACGTGGTCTGAATCTACAGTGAGCTGAGAGAGAGGCCCAAACAACATTTATCAACCTAAACGCGGTGGTGGGCGTCTCCAGATCAGGAATAATAATGGACTAACAGTCTTCTCTGCTGTTTCAGTTTGATCACCACTCTGGCTTCTCGGGGAGCTGGAAGAAGATGAGCCCTTTCTCTTCAGCTGAGGAGGGTTTGCTGCTGTTGCTGTGTGGGGGAGTGGGCTACATCCTGTGGCGTTTCCTGTGTTTGTAAACTAGACGGTGCAGAAAACGTCGGCGAGCAAAGCTGGTACGTAGAAAGATTTGATCGTTTTCAGTGTTCATATAATGTTAATTATGCATTTGGATGTCTGTGTGCTCATTTTGTAAACGTACAGTCGAAGAAGGGAGTAAAGCGGGTTATGCATTGTTACAGCGTCAGTGTTAGCCAGTGCTGGGATGCTAACAAATGTTAGCTTAATGATCGGGAGGGGGAGGCACTCGTAACGACGGCCATCACGAATGTCTTTATAGCCCAGACTCGTCTGGAACCAGTTGAGCTTGTGGTTTCTTTTTTGTTTAGTAATCTAACTGGGAAAGACATGAAGCGATCCACCTTGTGAGGTATATACTCTGGCGAAACCGCTGTATCAATCCGAAGTGAACGTTTTCTCACGATTTGTTCCGAGTTTTTAGTCTGTGGGCGAGGGCGCCACCGAGCAGTTAGCTCCTGCTAGCTAGCCTGCTCAAACAGCAGCTAAACTAACGCAGGGTTCAGAGGCAGGACGAAGGCCACTACTGCATGTGCTGAAAATGTACGTTTAGTACAAAGTCAGCCTTTAGTTAGGTTATTTTTCTGTGTTTTAACTAACCAAACGGCAATAAACATTTGTAAATTATGTACGTTTTTCTCGACTTATTAAATTAGCATTAGCTGTAGCGGTCCGTTAGTTGTCTGGCTACACTAACGTTAGCTCACGTTAGTGAACTGAAACGCTTTGAAGCTTTTATGATGAAAAACATAAGTTAGTGCCATCACCAATCTAATATATGTGAAAAACTAAAGTCTTCGTGATGTTTCTGTTTAAAATCGAATATATTGATAGCATTATATTTGTTAAAGGGGGGGTTTAATCATGCTTTTGTCTGCTTATTTTCCTCAAAAAGCACAATCCTAAACGTAGTTACATTCAATAATGGCAAACAAATAATTTACTCGAACTGTCTTTAACTAGCTTTTTAATGAGGAAAATATTGTAGTTTCTACACAGTAGAGCAGCCAATAACACATAAATGTTATTCTATTTATGTTAAATATCAAATCCTAAGTGTATATTAACATACTTTGCTAAAATAAATTATTTCACACTAGTGAGCTTTCAGATTTTCACACATCAATTTAAAGGCTGAAATTCTGGGGTAATTAATGTCCTTCAATTACCTTAAAAAGCACAGAAAAACTACTCAAATCATTAAAAAATTACTTGCTTTAATTCTTTTAATACATATTCAATAGGATCTTTAGCAAATGTTCATTATCTTTAAAACCTGATTTTTGTCATTAGAATTTTTTTCTTTCATATTTTTTTCAATCATCACTGAATTATAGATTATGTGTAATTATAGGTGCAGTTGTAATGTAGCACTTTTATTGGTTAAACCTATTAAAAAACAAATAACTGATGAGAACTGAAACTGGTATACGTTTCTTCCCAATAGGATGATTCTAACTCTCAAGTATTAGGCCAGATTAAATTCACTTTTAGCTACAGTGAGTCCTGTTGTTGTTAAAAATGTGTTCATTAACTGGAATCATATGTGCAAAGAAAAATCATCTGTTTACATGAACTTGCTTTGTATTATGTGTCCGTAAAGGCAGCCAATGAAGCAGTTGTAACTGTATGTCTGTCTGTTTCGTCCACATCCTCCTCTTCCTCAGTTTTAGTACTAGATGAGTGAGGTGGGTGTGGCTTCCCACCAACCCGACCATCCTGACTGACGGATCTCTGGATGACCTTGTCCCCACCCCTGTCCCTGCGCTCACATATACCACAGCAATGTCACATCTGCCCAGCAGCTCAGTCCGCGACCATATGAAATGGGTTTGTTTTGACAACACCAAAGTGGTTACAAATAGTTTTACTTGCAGTCTTGTGTCACTCAGGATGTTGTCGTTGATGAATAGCTTGGCGGATGCCACTACTGTCTTAGCTGTAGTTCATTTTAAATTGCAGCTCATTTGGTATGACTTGATACAGCTTGTAAAGTGTTGCGTCTTGTTTTCTTTTTTTTGTTGTTTTTTTTGTCCCCCCCTCCCCCTCCTCATGCAGGCGGGGCTGCTTGGCTGCGAAGCTGTCCTGTCCAGCATGGCCCTGATGCAGGCCAGTACAATGGCGGCTCCTCCTAAAAAAATGATGGCTCCGCTCGGCCATGCACCTCCTCAGAGAGACGGACCCGACCGTGCTCCCCAGAGCCACATGATCCTCCCTTCTGGAATGAGCTGTCCACCCCTGGTTAGGACTCACATGGGAAATATGGGGGGGTTAACTGCTAGGCTTTCACAGTGTGAAGATTGCAAACCTTTTGCTTTTATACAATTTTTGTATGTAATTATTCTTGGATAAACCAGTTTTGTTACTTTTGTTGCATAATTTAGATAATTTAGAATTTAGATAAACAAAATCATATTAAAGAATGGTATGAATTATTAGAGAGGGTTATAAAACAGGTCTATATGACCATTGCGGTTTATTTCTGACAGTAGCTGTAACTGAAAATACTGCATAATAAAGAGTAAAAGGTTGTTGCTATTGCTTGGTTTTTGGCCATGATCAGAACCTCTGTTTACAGCGCTAAGAAGAGACCTTTGGGAAAATGGGAAATAATTAACTTTCTCTTGCTCCGTAGCTTATCAGGAAGGAAGGTGAATTCCAAGCTCCCCGCTTGCTGGATGAGAAGGACATGAGGACCAACGAAGACATGCAGCAGAAAAAAAAGAACAGGAAATCAGTGACGCCCTGTAAAGTGAGAGAACAAGAAGGAAGGGGAGGGAAGGTCAGTAGCCTGGATTGTTGAAATTGTTGGGAAAATTCTTGTATTCTTATTTCATGAATGCGCACTCAGCTCCCCGTGTGTGCACGTACCGCGTTCAGCATTTGACTTCGCTAATGTGTGGCTGCCTTGGATTATCCAAGGGTGCACATTTTTGTTTGTGTGGGGGTGGGGGAGGAGCACAGGAAAGATGTGGAGGGGGTGGGTGGAGGTTCTCTGGAGAGGAAGGGGGGGAGGGGAGTGAAGTGGAGCACAATGGCTGCAGTTGTGAGCATAACAGGGGGAGCAGTAACAGGAGGGCATTAAGGCCATCTGACATGACTGGGAGATTTTCTCATTTAAAATTGACATTGTGCTTTGAGGAAAAAGCTAAATTTGACTTTCTGCAGTAATTGTAGTGCAGTAATTTTAGTGTTTGTGTGGAATAAACAATTTAACATAAATTTTGATTGTGTAACAGTCACATTGAATAAAGGGGCGTCTGATGTTCAGTTGACAAAGGAAAACTGATGTAGAGTTTCATTACACGCAGTAATAAAGCATTTAATTTAGCTAATTTTGATAAGGACTTACAGCTAATGAAAACTCAACTTTTCACACAATCAGAATATTTCACAAGACTTGTATGGAAAGGTTTTTTTTTAACTGACATGTTAGCAGTATATAGTCAGGGAAAGCCTGATTACATGACAGGTATCCAGCAGACACTGACTTACCGTCAGCTAGAAGGGTAAGCAACTGAAGCTCATTCCTAAAGAAGCTGGATTTTCTGGGTGTTATGTGAAACTGTTAATGAAAAGTTGAGTGGAAGGAGAACATGTCCTGATCCAGGACATTGACTACAGCCGATGAATTTCTTATATTGCGTCTGGACCAGACATTAGAAGTGTTCCACATTTAATTTAGAAATTAAGGCCCCAGTTTCTGAAGGAAGAATGGCCAAAAAACCCCAGGAGAAGTTCACTCCTGAAACAAATAAACATCTCCACAATACTCTTATTTTATTCAACTGCACCTGTCTGTTTGCATTAAAGCTTACTACATATTGAATATTTGTGTTACACTCTTCTTAAGCCTGTATTTAAAATGTTTTTTTTATCTGCTTATTTCATAGGGCGCAGGTGGAGATGAGAATGGTCCGGCCTCCAAAGTGCAGAAAAATTTTATTTGTGATCATTGTTACGGAGCATTTAGAAGTGGATATCACCTAAAGAGACATATCCTCATTCATACAGGTATGGTAGCTGTTTGTAGTAGCTCGACTTCTCTTTGAAGCCAGAACAGCTTTTAGTGACTGAATATTTAAATCAAATGTTGAAAGAGGCCTTAAACGTTTAAGTTGGACTGAGTCTAGAAGTGTGCTGCAGTTTTGAGCTTTTCCAGTGGCCTACTTAAAGCCTTGTTTGGTAATAGCTTTGCCTCACAGCTAACTGGTGTCTGTGGGGGACTTGAACTAAAACTGGTGCTCTTCGGTTTAGGGGAGAAGCCGTATGCTTGTGCCGTTTGTGACATGAGGTTTATTCAGCGTTACCACCTGGAGAGACACAGCCTCATTCACACGGGTATGCGTCCTTCAGCCGTGCCCATTTTTACATAAATCTGACTACGCATGTAGTCTTTCACATAAATCAAGGGACAGATGCTGACGATTCATTTTTGTCTGTGGACAGTAATTTCCAACAAAGCCAGCCCCGAAATCTCTTTATTCCAAATTATAACATGCAGTCTTTTTATTTGGCCCCACAATCAGAAAACAAAAGAATAGAAGCCATTGTGGTCCTGTAGTCCAGAGTCCATTATTAAAAACTCTTTATGTGAATTTCTTTGTTTTTAATAGTTTTGACTTTGTGTATTAAATATTAGCTGGTGCAGTTATAGAAATGTGAAACTTGATAGAAGTTTTGATCATTTTAGCAGTTATTTAAGGATTGGTGAGCATTTTTTTGAAGAGTAGATGAAGATCTGGTGTAAGCAGAAGCTAATTTCAGCATCCCACTTTATATTGATACTTGTTAGCCATTTTAAATTGTCTTAAAATACAAACAGTGCAGATTTTTTTTTAATATACAGAAACATGTACATCTTGAACTTAAACATGGCAGTTTCTACTTGGTTCAAGGTCATCCTACATCAGACTTAGATAGTATCAGACTGTCATGGGCTGATAACCTTCAGTGAGATTACCACTATTTTATCGTGCCATGGTATTTACACATACATTTTTGACTAAATTGTCTTGCATTATATTATTGCTTTTATTTAAAACAGAAAAGTAATTATTTGTCCCAGAGATGGCTGATATGGACTAATGACATTATCATGTTTCTTTGTGGGATTAATTGCAAATGTGATTACAAATTACAATAAAAAGGGTCAAAAGATTAATCTTTTTGGCAACATGTATATTATAAAAAAAGTTGCATTCAGTTGTGCAACTGTGCTGCTAAACAGTGAAATAATTGTTTTAAGTCATATTTTGAAACACAAGATCTATTGACGACCTCATGGAACAGTGGAAACAGTTTTTAAACCTGTAAAAACGGCAATCATACTGCCAGTTTTTGAGGATTGTTCATCTTTACCATATGATTACTAATCCCTTTAACAATAGTTTTTCTTTCACAAAATAATAATGAATTATGCAATATTTTCCAATCCTTAATTCCTACAAAAAACAACAACAAAAAAACTATATTATTTCAATTGTAATAATTTTTTCTGAACAGTTTTTTATGCGGGTTTGCGACCATAATCACTGCCATATTATGCTATATGACATGCGGTTGGATCTGTAAGTGTACAACTGCTGATAGTTGAGAATCCTTTTAGAAAATCACATTAATAGCTTAGGAGTACCTTGGCTTAATTTTTAAAATTTTGTTCATAAAGTTTTTCAATGTTGAATCCCAGCATAAGATGTTAAATTGTTGGAGAACTGACTGCATCTTTGCCGTCTTTAAATATATGAGCTGGTCAGTTCAAAAATGATTTGAATTTCTGTTTATATGTAGAGGCTTAATCACTAACATGTTAGAAATTTGACCATATTTACTCTTTAGTATGTTGTTGTTCTGGCTACAGTACCAGAATATTCACCCCTCTGTGCTTTAACAGGTGAATTAGATTTGTAGTGAAGATTTTTTAATAGTGGACTTTATGATGGACTCGTACTTGTGGACACCGGTGTGCAGATTTTAAGCTGTTAAAGCACAGGCAACACAAATCATGCAATACATAGCCCCTTTTTACTCTGTATGTTCTTCGGTTTGTGTTGACAGCATCTGCATGGTGATCAAATACTGAATTCTTAATGTTTTATTGTGTACAATTAAAAATTGCGGACATCAATTGGGGAGATGTTTACATAATAGCTATAAAACAGACTGGGTAAGTCAACCTTCTAAATAATTGTTTTAAGTAAATTATTGCTGCTAAATTATTCACTATAAGAAATTAAAGCTAACTAACCTTGGGCTAATCTACCAATCCACGTTGATGTAGTTGACATTTACAGTTTTTCTTTTTGCCAATACTGCATCTGTCTTTTCCCATACACACTTTACACATTTCTTACTTTTCTTCCTGAGTTATTCCTTACTTGCCAGACTGACTAGCTAATACTTGTATGCTCTGTGTGTGTAGGGGTGAAGCCGTTTGCTTGTTCCATGTGTGACATGAGGTTTTTCCAGCGTTACCACCTGGAGAGACACAGACTCACTCATACGGGTATGCGTTCTTTTACCGTACCCAGTTTTTGTTTAGCGTGATTGGGTGGACTCTAAAGTCAGTGGATTGATTCTTACGCAGGGAAAGGGAAGGTTGACTTCGATCGAAGAAAAAACACACAGGGTGAAAGAAAAACACAGGCTGTAGGATTTGATTTTGTGAAACAAACTGACAAAAAACATTTCAGGTTAGCTCTGGCCCTTTTTATCAAGTGTTAGAAATATCTGCTTGTAAAGTTAGAAAATGCTCATCATAAAATTACTTTGATATCCTGTGTAATAGTTATCCTAACTGTATAAATACTGACAAGAGCTTAAAGGGTTTCTGGAAATATATTAAAAAAATTTCCCCCTCATTTTTTACTTTTGTTTTTTGGATGGGCTTTCTTTCACACACTGACAATTTGTAAATGTACACAAATACAAACAATAGTTTGAACTGTCAGACAGCATAACAGGCATAAATAGATGTTAATGAGTGCATCAAAAACAATTCAGATGCAAATACAATTATCCATATTTACTTCTAAAATTACATAAACTCACTTTTACTGTTGCTCACATTTTCTTTATTTTTCAAATTATTTTTTGACATTCTTGCATGTTTTTTGTTGGTCATACAAAAGTAAATGTCCTGTATTTTAGAAATGTCCATTGTTGTCTACAGTGTGAAAGCACAAGGCACTGATGAGCTGATCACAGGTGGACTTGGTGTAAAATAAAACCTAAAACCCATTAGATGGGAAATGTATTTTTTCTAAATCCCTTCCTTTAGATTTTTAGAAGTTCCACTATGAACAACCCAGCATTGCACGTAAAATAACAATTTCATAACTTAACTGGTTTTCAATTGTTTTTTTTTTTTATGAAACATGAAGCCATACCAATGAACAAAGACATAATTACTTATTAGACCGTAAGATCTTGGGTGACATTTACATGGGTGAGAAGTTTGTTCTGACTAGATCTAAGGTCCAGTGTTGCAAATTTAGAGAGGCCTGAGGAAAGGGCGCTCTTTCTCCAGGAAAGTTCAAATCTGAGGAAGACCGGCCTCACTACAACATAATTGGGAAAACTCATTGTAATATTTCTGCAGTTTTAATTTTAATGAACTTCAAATCCATTTGTTGACCTTTTTTCTCCTTCTATCCCATAGCAATGTAGCTTTTACCATCTCAGAGCCTCTATGCATTGTTAAAACATCCCTAAATATTGTTTTTGTTTTGTGACGTACTCCATTTCATTTGAAAGTTGATAATCTCAATACCTGCTAATAATTTTACCAAACTTCTTTTAAACTAACATAAAAAGTGAATGAAGGAATATCGGTTCCTGATAAACTGGTTGTTATGAATTCCCCGTAATCCCAAAGTAACGGCGTAGCTAATTTGTTGATAATCTGTGTATGTAGGGGTGAAGCCGTACGCTTGCTCCATGTGCGACATGAGGTTCTTCCAACGTTACCATCTGGCAAGACACACCCTCACACACACTGGTATGCGTCTGCTCACTCTAGAAGTTTCCACCAAAAGCAAAGACTTGGCAGATTTAGCAGCAAGAAAGACTACTGTTCAGACGCTTGTGGATGTATCCAGACATATAACAGATAGGTTGAAGTTTAGCATTTTTCTCTTAACTATATGAATACTTTATGAAACAGCTGTGTGTGAACTTCCTATATTCTGTTCAATTGTTAGATCATCCCTGCCATTTTTTTTGTTGTTCAAGTGAAATAACCTTCACCACACACACACACATTAAAAATGACACATGGTATAAATGTATAACTGGAAAAAAACCTCACTTAGGAAATAGTTGATGGTCAAATGTTCAAGGTTTCTTTTGAATATTTACATACTTTTGTATGTGTAGGGGTGAAGCCATACGCTTGCTCTGTGTGTGATATGAGATTTTTCCAACGCCACCACTTGGCACGACACAGCCTCACTCACACGGGTATGGTTTCACCCTTTTTCCTTCATCAGTGCCCAAATACCCAAATTTATTAGTCATGTGTAACATGAAATATTTATTCGCATTAAAGCATCTTGGCTGTTAACATGTGTATGAAGTGCTTAGCAGCTAAATCCTGCAGATGATACTTGAAAATATTCCTGACTGGATTGAAAATAGCCCTTTTACTGTAAGCACCTCAGGTTATAGAATACAGTTTTAATCAAAGTCCCCGTTTCATGAATGTCGACAGATTAGAAAATGTTAGTTGAATGTGTATTTTGTTTCAGTTCTGGTCCTCTTTGGCATGTCTGGATACATAAAATACAGATGCACCTCAGTAAATTGTAATGCAATTGATAATATAATTTTGAGTAAATTTAACCCACAAATATTGATTCATCACACACAGAATATTTAACAAGTCTTTTATTTTCATTTGGATAATTATGGTTTTTAGCTAATGAAAAACCTACAATTCTCTTTCTCAGAAAATTAGAATTATTTATAAAACCAAGTCAAAAAATGGTTTGTTACAGAAACTTTAACTTGATCTGAAATAGGGATGCACTGACTATTAGGCAGATATCTGATAGTAATATTGTTGCTATTGGCCAATAACTGATATTTACAGATATAAACTGTGTTCTATACATTTCTCTAACCTTTTGACACCCTAAAGAAACAATCACACTGATGACGTACATAGCTACTTTAGTTAAACCACCCACAATCCTGCACCGCATCACTATTACTGCCACATTCCCAAGCAAACACCACATGGTCATCCTAATTCCAAAACGCAAACAAGATGGAAATAAATATTTGTTGTAAAACGTATTGACTATTGTCAATAAGCTTTACTCATTAACTTGATATTTAGATGTTAAAAATGACTAAAATTTGCAGAGATAACGAGCAGCAGCCCAGTCCAGAAACTCCTGGATGAGTTCTGCTTCCCAAATCCTTACAAGGTTGCAGTTATTTTTTTTTTCCATCACTCTGCTTGAATACAATTTCTAAACGGCCACCATCTTTAGCAGTGACATGGTGTGGTTTGACCTTCTTGTGGACAGACGTCAACTCAACAGTCCCATGCGTATGTAGGCCATAAGATGAGATAAATATAACATTTCTATAATAGCTTGATTTTCTTAGAAAGTGAATTTTTGGTTTTTATTAGCTGTAAACCATAATTACACTTGTGTAATGTGTGTGTGTGTGTCAGTTTCAATATTTTAATCAAATTATTGAAGGAAATCAACTTTTTTCCAATGATATTCAAATTTATTGAGGAGCAGCTGTAAGTAAGTGTGTCCTGTTGAGTTCATTTTGTCTTTACAAGAAAAACTTTGCTTTGTGTGTGCAGGAGTGAAGCCATATGCTTGCTCCATGTGTGACATGAGATTTTTCCAGAGATACCACCTGGCAAGACACACTCTCACTCACACGGGTAGAAGTTTTACTTATCCCTCTTTCTTGACGGTGCTAGGGTTTCTAGACATTTTGTTAATGGTATGGGTCATTTTTGTCAGCACTAAAAATTATATATCTTTTTTTTGTCTATCTGAATCATTAAACCTAAGTTGCGAACACAGTTTGTCCTGTATTGTTTATATTTGATGCTACGTCTTTATGTCTGCACAGAAATAGCTGGCTATAAAGGTTAATGAGCATTTGTAATGAAAATTAGACATTAGTATATGTAAAATCATACAGCTATGCCCTCATTTGACTAGATTTTCTTGTCTCTAAAATCTGGTACTGTATACATGTAGGGGTGAAGCCATACGCTTGCTCCATGTGTGACATGAGGTTCTTCCAGCGTTACCATTTGGCAAGACACACCCTCACTCATACCGGTATGATTAATTAATTTTCACTGTGAAAGTTTTGCCATTTAAAAGAAGAAAAAAAACTTTTAAAATTACATTCATAATCCCTTCTCCATACTTTAATTATACGACTGTCGATAAATCTTTAGGCTTTGTTGGAAAACTGTCCACTGAAGAAGTGATTCTGTCAATTACCTTGACTTTTAATACTGTAATGGTACTTTTGCATGCACATTGCTGACTATTGCTTGTTTTCAATGAGAGAAACATTACACTACAAGGTGTATTGGGTGCAGTTATGAAGCTGATCAATTGCTTGATGAAAAAGCTGACAAAAACAAATCTGAGGATTTGGTTAAATTATTATAAAGGTTCGGATCTGTTTGTGGGAAAAGCTTCAGTATGAAATTAAAGCAAACTACTTAAAGCTATAACAAGCTTTATATACATGTATTAAGCTAAACTGCACTTCTCTTTTAACCTATATTAGTGTAATGTCTCTAACTTCACATTATTAAAGCATGGTAGAAGAAAAAAATAAATTCATGTAAATAGTTTTTCATGTCTTGATGTTGAATACCTCTAATTTTGTTGTGTTTTAGGGGTGAAGCCATATGCTTGTACCATGTGTGACATGAGATTTATTCAACGTTACCAGCTGGAGAGACACAGCCTCACTCATACAGGTATGTGCTCATTTATTTATATTTGCCTCCATCCAATCGCTTCCTGGCTTTGTTCGTGCATGCAGTACGCATTAATGGTTGAATGGCTGCTTCAAACTCGAGTTTGTAATGCTTGCTATAACTATCCTGGCAGTTGCTAATTTAGTCCTGGAGCATCTTTACAAATTGTCAGTGTATTAGAACATTTCCCCCTGTTCTTTGTTTATGAAATGACATGACAACCAGGAAGTACGTGAAAATCAGGCTTTTTAGCCATCATTGCATTACTGCAGCCTGGGCTATCTTGGTGCATGCTTCCTGACTGATGTTTTTTAATGCAATTTTATTACAGCTCAAAGATGTTTGCCAAAGATCTTCAGAAAGCAAACTGGATTTTAATAAAAATATTTAATCAATATTTTAAAAGTTAAGATCATATTTGCCTTACATTGTTGTGCAATGAAAGCTAAATTGCTGCCTGCAAATCAGAGATACATGCAGTTATAACTTTACTCTGATTGGGAAATGTAGATTTAGCATATCTTGCAGTTACACACAAAGGAAGCACTTTGTGAGGCCATATTGAACTGGAACTGTGCTCAGAACGGGCACAAAGTTTTGGTTAACGCTTTGGTTTCCTTGGCAAAGAAAAAACTCATTTTGTCATTGTCATTTCACATTCAAAGTTATGGTCAGGAAACAAACGTATACTTTCATGCATACATAACTGTTTGTAAATATGTCTCACATTTATATTGTTTTGTAAGTTGGATTTTACTAAGATTTTAAATGATGGAATGAAGTCGACTTTCAGAAGTTACTTTTACTTTCTAATTTTCTGAAAGCACAACAGATGCTCTAATGTTGAAAACAGTTGTTTGCCAACTGCCTAAAATTGTCTCCTGCTATCAGCGTGATTTAGTTTGACAAATCTAATCAGGAAATCCTTTTTGGGTTTGTTGGAAACATGATCACAATTAGGATTTATTTGGCATTTCATGAGTTGGAATGATCCCCTCTGGAGATTCAGGCCCCAGTTGCTTGTCTGGTCACTTATAAGCACCTCCCGAAAAACCCAAACTTTTTTGGTTTGAAACAAGTTGATTTGGCCATCTGATCAGAAGATCTTCCTTATTCTATGGCAGCTCAATTAACATAATAGCCAAAGATTAGTGGAAGTTAAAGAGATGTGGAAACGTTTTCTTTTTCTATCGATTTGGATAGCAGGTTTGTGAAGCAAGCTGGGATTTCCAGTTCAAACCGAGCGCTGATAAGTGCAGCCAAACTTTACTAAAGCAATTAGTAAAGTTTATCATTGATCATTTTTGGCAGTTGAGGTATTTTTTTTTATGCTAAAGCTCATACTTTGTGTGTATAGGGGTGAAGCCGTACGCTTGCACCATGTGTGACAAGAGGTTTTTTCAGCGCTACCACCTGGCGAGACACAGCCTCACTCATATGGGTATGCCTCTGCCAATCCTAAACCTGTCACAAGATTAGGATGCTGTAGTATGCCTGATCTAGACTCTTATGTTATTATAGCTGCATTCATTCACAGATTCAGATAGTTTGATTTCCACTAGGTTGTACACACGGGTCTTGTGTTGGAGTGGATTTAGGACAACCCATTTTGTAATTTACAACAACCATATTGTACACTTGTAAGTTACATTAGGATTATGACATTGGTTATTAACCACAGTTAATAATTAAACCATATTGGCTAATTTTTTACCAAACAGGACTTTAGACTCATAGTTGTTTTTTTTTTTTTTTTTTAATTGTTGTTGTTGTAGAGACATAAATTTTTTTTTCTTGATGCTCTGGGTTTAGGTGTGAAACCTTTTGCTTGCACCATGTGTGACATGAAGTTTTTTCAACGTTACCACCTGGCGAGACACAGCCTCACTCATACGGGTATGGGTCTGTCCACCGTCAGTCAGACTTTAGGGTGCACATTTTATGTTAATTCACTTCACGTTTCTGCATATTCATGTCTCAGGAACGTGTTAATTACAGGGTTCCTACAAAGTTTGGAATTCAGGTTCTGTATTTTCATGGTTTGTCTATGTATGAGAAAATAAAATAAGAATATGGAAAATTTCCATCTCAATTTCTGTAGATCTCTATCTTTCCGTCTCCATCTTTCGCTCATATTTAATATTTTGAAATGAACATAAAGGGCTGAACTCTAAAGTTTGTTCTGGATGGTTTCTTCACATGGAAATTGTCCTGGAACCCTGTAATTATAAAGTTAACAAAGACCTGTTGATATTGGTCAGTATTGTTAAGGATAAACAGGATTAATTCATAAATCAGCATTTTACTCTTTTTATTGTTAATTTTTAAAAATGTGAAATCAATTAGGCATTTTGTGTGGTTAATAACCAATAACGTTAAACTTTTATTATACATTTAAACAAGTGAAAAGGAGGCAAAGTGATATAATACTGCTACTTTGCATTTAGGTGTGAAACCTTATGCTTGCACCATGTGTGACAAGAGGTTTTTTCAACGCTACCACCTGGCGAGACACAGCCTCACTCATATGGGTATGCGTCCGCCCACCTTACCCATGTCACTGAGATCAAACTGTGTTTATGTTTCATCAGATGTTCATCCAGCAAGCTTAGATAGTAATCTATATTCTCTCAAGCTGAATATTAAAGCAGACCTTTATAGATGACAGGATACAGGATTGCAACATCATCAGCTCATGTGATGTGTTAAATTGTGGATTTGAATTGGTTCATATAGTTTGATGTGTTGTTTAATAAAATCGGGTTACCATTTCCTTGGAAAAAAAAACATTAAAAAAAAAAAAAACAATCCCCTGCAATTATTGTGGTTAACAACCCATCAATTTCGTCTATATGTTTAAAGTGTCATGCTTATTGATGGATTGTGAACACAAGCCCAGACAGTTTTGTATATAATACTTTAATGCTCTGCGTTTAGGTGTGAAACCTTTTGCTTGTACCATGTGTGACATGAGGTTTGTCCAGCGTTACCACCTGGCAAGACACAGCCTCACTCATACTGGTACGCCTCAGTGCACTCGCCCTCTCACATTATACAGGACACCGTTACTTTAAATCGGCATCAAAAGTGTTTCCAGATTCTAGGGATGGGTGATATGGACATTTTCACTATATCTTACGGTATTTACTGCGATGAAGATAGAAGGGATGAGAAGTCTGAAAGATTTCATTGCTATTGGTTTTCTATAAATATGTGACTGTATATAGAAAGAGACCTACAGGCACAGATGGCTCTAGATATCCAATTAACCCATTATCAATTAGACTATTTCACTACACTACTACATCAAGTATTGCAACGGAATTGCAGAAGAGTACACAATGCACCTTTAAACATTTGAGATGCACCATTTACTGATGACCTTTGGCACTCAGGGTGGGTGATTTGGTAATATCAGATCATATAATCTATTGGGCACATTCTGTACACTGCTGTTCTATGCTCAGACTCTCAGGTTTTGCTTCATTAACCTACTTTAAAGCAGCAAGAGTGAGAACTATGAGTGGTAAAGTGGTGTTTTTACCTTTTAAATTTAATGTAAAGGCATTAACTTTGGCTAAGTGATCTGTAGCGGAGTGTATTTCAATAATAAAGTACAATTGTACTCGACATAAGTTAGCTAAATTTAACCTGGATGAAAATCTATTCAAAAATGTTTTCGCCAAAAATGCTCTTGTCTTTCCTGTGAAAAAGTTGTTTGCACATTATGAATGTTACAGATTCACCAAGAAATTGTGATCAGACTTGGACAATTTCAACCATGATCTGCCCTGATTTACCAGTCATAAATTCTCTAAAGTCCAGCGAACGCACCACACCTAAACACAACCAACTCTCTGTGCAACTTGTTTCCGTGTGATGAAGACTCGACATTTGCTGTTGGCATTACCAGTTGGCATTAAAAATGATATTGAATGAAACAGAGAAGTAAGACGGTGTTTAAATTGAAACTTTTTTCATAATATGTTGATAAATGTCTGCAGTCCATTCAAGCTGTGGGAGAGTAAGACTTTTGGTAGATAACAGGAAGGCTGAAAAGTGAACTGCAGTTGGTTTATTTTGTTTTTTTGAGCTTCTAGCCTCTGCCTGTCATGAAACATGTCAGATTTAAATATGATGAAATAAATTTTGAAATGTCTGAGTTGAGGTGTTCCCTTATAGTCATTTGCAGCTACTAATGCTAACCATACTAATTGTTGATCTAAGATACTAAAGAGAAAAGTGTAATACATCAACACTTTATAAATGTTTTAATTGGTCAAGCCCTGCTCTGTCACACATTGATGTCTCTGCTCCAAATATAAATGACTGCTCATTTAAGAAGTCCTTAAAGATGCTTCCTGTTATTAGAGAGAAATCAGAATAACCTGAAATCTGTATCAGTTGGTGAAACGTTTACAAAAACCAGAGCTACACGATGCATCTTTCTAGATTTTGAAGTGTAAAATATAGATAAATGCCATATTGTCCATCCCTAAATGGATCCGCTAGTGGATAAAATAGTTTCCAACAACAGAAGCATCAATTTGAATTATTCAAATCTAAAACATAATCGGTTAGATTGTTTACTTAGGATAACTCATTCTTGTCACTGTTATTATATGGTAAACGAACACCATGTTATCCGTACTGGTATGCACACCTCTTTAAATCCATAAGTAATTTGGCAAAAACAACTTGGCTCATGTGAAACATTTGCCGTGTTAAACTCGGTATCCATCAAATAGACACAAATATCAGCATCTGGTCTGTGCATTTAAAACTCTTATTAGCTTGCTTTGTTTTTCTATGATGGTAAGAAAAGTCTCGTTCTGTTTTTTAGATGAATTTGACCATGTTCAATGACTTTAACGATATGGTAACAATTTGATCACATTAATTATTTAGAGGAAAAATATTCACTTCTGTTGAAACGTTTAAACTTCTCTTGTACTTGATAAGTTATTAAGACAACACACACAAATGATTCTGGCGCTTTCAAGTTAGTAATTTTAACTCCTCGTGTCATAAAGAGCAAACTTTATCAACTTGTAAAGTAAGTACAGTGGTCAGTTGTTTAGTTTTTTGCTGCCGACTAGTGTACCCTAAAGTTAACATGTGAAACGTATATACATATTTTTCTTTGTGTTGCATGACTTGGAAAATGTGTAGTTAAGTAATAATAATTTAGATATTTTTGTTGAAGAATGGAAATGAGAGCTGAAGTGATATAATAGTAATATTGCTACTTTGCATTTAGGTGTGAAACCTTATGCTTGCACCATGTGTGACAAGAGGTTTTTTCAACGCTACCACCTGGCGAGACACAGCCTCACTCATATGGGTATGCGTCCGCCCACCTTACCCATGTCACTGAGATCAGCTTGTTCATACATTATGAAGTTTCAATTATCTCAGACAATTGATATTTCTGTGAAAGTAAGGGACACTTTTACTTGTTTTTTTTAAACTCTGGTGCACTGTGTGTTAAAGTAACATATAAGACCAGGACTAAATATATCATCAGCTCATGGGATGTGTTTAGAAGTGGATACATAATTTGACAAAAAACCAAAACAAAACACACTGTTAATCGCATTCAAACAAATTTAGAGCATACATAACTGATCGTTTTTAAACAATTGAGAAGTGGTTAACAACCCATCAATTGTAAATACAAGTTTCAAGTACATTTCTGATTGATGGATTGTGAAACGTGAAGTAAAAGCCCTGAAATTAACGTGTTGATGCTCTGCGTTTAGGTGTGAAACCTTTTGCTTGCACCATTTGTGACATGAGGTTTGTTCAGCGTTACCACCTGGCAAGACACAGCCTCACTCATACTGGTACGCCTCAGTGCACCTGACCTCTTGCATCGTCTACAGTACTGTGCAAAAGTTTTCGGCTCAAGCCGTAGGGATTCTCATCCTCTGCGTGTGGCGGCCTCATGATGTTTGTGTTGATATTTTTCAGCAGTAAGATGGAAGCTGGTAACTATTGATAGGAAGATAAGTACAGGGAAGGAAGACAAGCTGCAGGTAGAGGCATATTTGTTTGTTTGAAAGGCCTAATCAAAGTCCAGATCTAGACCTCATTGAGAATCTGTGGCAAGACTTGAAAACTTCTTTCCAGATGCTGAAATGCTTAAGAGCAATTTATTATTTTTTTTCTTTTACAATAATGAGCATCTTTTAGTTGTTGTATCACATAAATTCCAATCAAATAAAGTAAAATGTCTGGTTCTAACTTGACAAAATGTTGAAACTTTGAAGAGCCGAGTTCCCTAATGTATTGCCTGTACACATTTTCTGTAATCTTTGGTTTATATTTCCCATTTTTACCAGAATGTAAATGGAGGAATGGCCCAAGACTGTTGCACAGTACTGTAGCCTCATGTTAAAATATTAATCAGCCATTTTAGTTGCATGAATGCTTATATTAAAACGACAAAATGCACATTACATTCCTGTGTAGGATGAATTCCCTTTTGCAGGGCTAGCTTGAGCTTAAACCCTGTCTGTCTTGCACTTGTGGGTGGTAGGGCTAATATATTGCTCTGTGTGTGTAGGGGTGAAGCCGTTTGCTTGTTCCATGTGTGACATGAGGTTTATTCAGCGTAACCACCTGGAGAGACACAGCCTCACTCATACGGGTATGCGTTCCTCTGTCGAGCCCCTGTTACCCAGAAAAGGCACCGGTGCATGAACAACAAACTCGAGTTTGGATTGTTAAGTCATTTGATGGGATGTTGAACCAGCCTAAAAGAAACTCGCCCCAGTTTTGTGGGGCCTCTGTGTTGCTTAGATCTGGGCCATAAAATTGAGAAACTCCACTCTGATCTACACATAATGAGTTGATGACGAGGCCTTTTTAGAAAAGCAGCTCAAAGTACTCTTGATTGTTTGACATTTAATAGAAGAGTTATTTTCCCCCTGAACTGATATAAGTGTTGGACATTTATTCTCTTAAGACATCTAAATTAACACTCTTGCCATTTTGCTGACTCAAGACTCTAAGACTGATGCATTGACTGTGTATTTGTGTGCTCTTCCAGGAGAGAAGCCATTTGCATGTGACATGTGTGATATGAGGTTTATTCAGCGCTACCACCTTGAGAGACACAAGCGCGTTCACAGTGGGGAGAAGCCTTATCAATGCGAAAGATGCCAGCAGGTAGGTCTGACTGAACAGGAAGCAAAGCCTTTTCAAATCCGGTGATGTATGACTAATGATAATAATGCATCTTATCTATAGTTCCCTTTTTTACTTGCAATTTCCAATGGCTAAAAGTGGGGAAAGCAATTACAATGGATAAAACAGAAGAGATTTAAATAAACAACTACAAAAGTGAACCAAAAGTTTTGCTAAAGAGAAACGTCACAAGACCTTTTTAACAGTCAGTTTAATGTATTTTATTAATTTTTATTACCAAAACAATGAAAAGAAACAGAATCATTTAATATAACCAAAGTGATCAAAGGCGCAGGTTGATGCAACACTCATTTTTTCCCTTTTTTTTTTTTATGAAAATGGAAAACATAACCAGGGAATTAGAGGAAAACAAATAAGAAGGAATAATTAAGTCTCAACAGTTAGTTATTTAAAAAAAAATATGGCTTAATAAATCATAAGGCTTAAGACTTCAGAGAAAAAGAAAATCTAATGAAAAATGAAACTTGCACAACATATCCAATCTTATGCATCAAAAACAAACACGCGTACAATTATGCAAAAGAAATTAAGGGACCAACGAGGGTTGGAATTGGCCCCGATTGTTGATTTTCATCAAAACTGAATTTTCAGTAAGTCCACACTTTTTAAACTGGATAGACTTTGGTAAACATACAAATTATTTAACTATAAATGATTTTTGATCAAGTTTTGTGCTGCGTGTTAGTGGAAGATAGATTTATCTAATATTTCCCTTTTCTGTCTCTCGAAGAACTTTTCACGCACAGACCGTCTGCTGCGACATCGGCGGTTGTGCCAGGGCCGCAGCGTAGCCAAAGTAGAGAACCAGCCATGCTGCGAACCACGCCCGTACCAGCAGGAGCCCCCGCCTGCTCCGCCAACCTGGAGCCCCCTGCACCCACCTCCGGGACGGCTGGCTGTCTGACATTACGCCTTCCCGGGATCCATAACTACAGCGGAGATGGGACAAGCCGCAGGGTTTCCTCCTCTCGCCTCTGTGCAGAGTGGCGCCACATTCTAGCGCAGACCGCTCTCTCAGCTCCAGTCCTGGGATTATTAATGACAGTGGGGCAATTTTTTTTATTTTTATTTTTTATTTACATTTCACTGTGTTCCCTTTTCTTCCCTGTTTTTTTATTTTAAATGATACTCTTTTTCTGTGATGAACAGTGGTCAATGGTCCTGTTTTGTACATTTTTGTTCCCAAGAAAAAAAAAGGTTTTTATTGTTCAAACAAACTGCATTTGGTGGTACTCCTCGGGAAGGGAACTGGATATTGTTTGTCCTAATGTTTTTGCAAAAAAAAAAAAAATGGTGGAAAAATACTATCGGAGCAACTTGGTATTTTTTTTTTTTTTTCCTCTTAAATGGCCCATTTTACCTCAAAAGAATCGTCACTCGGTTTAATCGGTAAAACTGAGTTTTCCCTCCAGGTCGAGCCTGGAAGCTCTGCGTCATTGGGACCACAGTTTGCCTTTCGGTGCTGCTTACCAAGAAGTATTTACTGGAAGCATCGACTGGCACCTTCAGTGTTTTGATACACTAAATTCTGTTGACTCGATCAGCAGGGAAGGCCCAGTTTTAATCGGTGTAAATAATTGAAAATGTATATTAATCTAGATTGGACTTGAGTGTTGTTTTTTATGCGTAAAATGGGCCAAAATAAGAGTAAAAATGGAGTTCAGATACAGTCTGTCGGTGCCGTTGCAGTCGAGTCCTGAGGGAAGCAGTTTGTCTAAGATGTTTGTAAACCAGATAAATTTTTTGTGTCGACTCACGAGTTTCAGAGGACAGCAGTGTAACAGTACTTCTTCCACAATTACTGTCCATTCACCTGTGTGTGTATATACTGAGATCTCCAGTGCTGTGTCAGAAAAATGTCTCTCCCAGAGTTTGGGTGGAAACCGGTGCAGGTCGGCCTCCTCGAGTCTCACTGTTTGTACAGCTCGTCACATTGTGAGATTAGCAGCAGTATACAGAATATTGTGGCCTTAGTATGTTTTCTTTATTAATTTTGTTTGTTGCCTTTTATTTTTCTGCTGTGTTTTAGGCTGTGGCTCAGATACATTTGCCAGCCTTTTGTTGTTTTTTTTTGTTTGTTTTAAAATGACTAAGCTCTCAGTTGTTGAATGCTGAAAGCTTCAGAAAACAGATCTTTCTGATGATAATTTTAGGTCATTATTCCTGCTAATTTTGTAACACGGCATACTGTCCTGAAGGTAGTGCTCAGCGGTTTTTAACAAATTGCTTTATTTTATTTTTATTTTTTCCAGATATGAGACCGGTGTGTAAATGTTTATCATGTCATTGGGTTTAGCCTTAAGTTTGAAATACACGAGTTATTGGACTAAATGCCGCCATAATAACTGGGTTTCTTCTGCGCATCATGAACTTTGGAGGGAATCTTTTCAAGCGGCCAATCAGCTGCTGGTCGTGTTTCTCCGCCCCGCTGTTATGGAGCAGCTTCTGGCCCTGAAACGTCAGTGCTTGACGGAGAAGTGCTGCGTCCAGGCAACCTGTTTAACCTGTATTGTACCGATCTGGACGACATGCTGTTGAAGCCATTAACCAAATGTGGAAGCTTTCTGCAGCCTCTGTATTTGCTTCAATGTGTCAGAATTGTAAGGAAATTGGGATGGTGTTTTTTTTTTTTTTTTATATATATAAAGACAAAGTTGTGCAGCTGGTAAAGTGTGCACAGAGAAAAGGTTCAGTTTTAAGTGAATTGATTTGGCTGAAATTATGACGGAGAAAAAGGGCCAAGTTTAAAGAAATACAGTCATTTGCTTTGGAAACACTATTCCCAGCCTGTGGAAGGACTCCACTGGCGTGTGCACATATTAAAAAAAAAAGCAAAAGGGCAATACAGTATGTAGATGTTGCTTGTTAATATTCGTCATTTATTGTTTTTAGTATTATCTTTTCCATCATTAAATCGCAATAGAACCCTTCCATCTCAGATCTCGTTATGAGATTTTGTTTTTCAAAGGAAGGGTTAGCGCATCACATTTTTATGATTGTTTTAAGGACTTTTTTTTAATTAGTATTATTCAGATGAAATTGTACACTGGAATGAAATGGAAAAACATGGAAATTTGATTTCTTTTTTTTTATTCCTTTCAGTCTGTCTTAGATATTAGGCTTTGACAAGTTTGTTTTCTCTTTGACACAGAAGGCAAACAGAAAGATTTGGATCAGTACAGTTGGGAGCCCAGTATGTTTCTGTAATTTTGACATTATATGATGTAGTATCACAGGAAAATGTTTGCTTTTCTTATACAAAGTCCCTGGTATTTGTAGTAAATTATATTGATAATGGTATTAGATGAACAACAGCATAACAGTAGCTATCACAGATTAGTTGTTTTTCTTTATTAGTCTTGCATGCAGAGTTACGGTCCTCAGTTAAGATAGGATCTCTATTGATTATTTTGTGTAGGAAAAAGTGCATAAGAATAACTTCCTAAAAAAATTACAATGAATTATTGTAAAAATGGGCTAACTAATATGTACCCTTGTGATCCAATTAGTTTCAGCTGTATGAAAATCAGAGGAGAGGCTTCTTACTATTATGCTAAAATAAAGAATTTGTAAAGGACTTGCTGTTTTTAATTATTAATGAAACTGAAAGTCAAATGTGCCGAAGTATATATAATCCCCGTTTTGTCTTACACCGGTATGAAGATGTAGAAGTCTAATCTTCACAGGGTTACTATGCAGTCTTGAATTCCTGGATAAATAAGGAGATGCATGGGAAATAGAAAATGCTGTATTTTCTTTATGTCTATTCTCGGGGTGATTCACTGTTGGTATGACATCGTAATGTTCACCTGGACCATCAGTGTCAAACTCCAGTCCTTGAGGGCAGGTATCTTGTAGCTTTTAGATTGGTGTTTCCTGATCCAACACACCTCAATCAAGTGGCTGAATCACCTCCACAGCACACAGCCAGGTTCTAATTACCTCATTATTTCATTTATGTGTATTTAAACAGAGATGTGTTCATGTTAGAGGAGAGTCTCTAATTGTTGGTGGGATTTTCTGTGCTGAAATACTTTTACATGCTGCCATCCCAGGGCAACTTCTGCAACAGTAGCAGCTCCACTCCTTAGTTGAATCCTCCGTGGGACACTGTTCTTGCCTTTGCTGGACTTTCTTGGACACCCTATATGTTTCAAAAGACCCCTCTTGGCTAGATTAGGCTACAGTCTAATTAGCAGCAACTGTTCTGTTCATTCAGATTAAGATGAGGGGTACCAGTTGCTCTGTCCTTGTTTGGCTTATTAGCAGATCATATTTAGGGTAAACATGATCTGTGATGATGGTAATTACAATAATTTTGCAAATAATTGCAGTCTATTTTCTTAAAGCAACCTAGACTCAACGCTAAATGCTTGCAAAAGAACAAATACAGTAAAGTTTTTGGGCTGAGGGAAAGACGGCTGTAATTACACAAATATTCCTGTAGATGGCACCAACACATTCTGTGTAAAATGCAGCGTCAGAGGAAGAAACTGTTGCGACTCTTTGTGTTCTGGTTTTAAGCTGTGATCCATAAAAACAACTTAATGCGCCTTTTTAGCTGGACAATCAGCGACTTATTTCAACATGTTGGACGGCAGCACGTCTGGAAATGAACCGGGGCTCTCAGCTTTACAGAACCGGGTCTCTGAGCCCGCAGATGGGACCCCCTCCTCCAGGTTCCTGCAGGCTGAGCAGGAGCTGAACGCCCTCCTCCGGGGGCTCACCTTCGGAGAGCCCGTCCGCTACATCTACAACCCGCTGGAGTACGCCTGGGACACCCACCGCTGCTACGTGGAGAAGTACTGCCAGCCCGGGAAGACGGTCCTGTTCCTGGGGATGAATCCTGGACCTTTCGGCATGGCACAGACCGGGGTGGGCATCGTCAGCAAGAGCACTGTTTACATTTAACCTGCTCTGCAAAACGGTTGTACCAAACTTTAAGGTGTTTTATTGGAGTTTTATGTTAACAACCAAAAATACGATAACCGTGAAGCAGAAGGAAAAAAAAATATTGAATTGGGTTTTATTTATTTCACAAATAGAAATCTCAAAAGTGTGGTGTGCATTTTTGTTCACCTTCCAAAACTCTGATTCCCCCAAATAAAATACAATTCAACCAATTAACTTCAAAAGCCGACTAATCAGTGAATAGGCCATTTGGGTGCACAATGCGCTGTTCACAGATGAAAATTTAAAGAGTACGGTACAACTGCTAGCTGAGAGGCCAGCTAAGGAGCCTAAATCAGAGAAACAGGCTTATGATAACTCTGGAAGAGCTGCAGAGACCCACAGCTTATCTGGCAGGGCTTGTTGACAGAACGACTATTATTTTTCCTCACAAATCTGGTCTTTGTAGAAGAGAATTGGAAAATGCCATATTTGGGAAAAAAGCCAAAAGTCCTGTTTTATCACATGTAATGTAAAATAACAGCAAACATATGGAAAAAGGTGTTGGGGTCAGATTAGACCAAAGTGGACGTTTTTGGCTTGTATGTAAAGGCTGTGTCTGTGTGGAGGAAAAATAACTGTAATTTCAACTATTTGTTGAAATTGTCACTTTGTTGTGACAGTATGAGACCGGTAATTTGTCGTTTCCCGGTGCTAGAGACAACCAGTTGGAGGCAGTTGGACGGTGTTAGTGCTGTCAATCACAGTCTCCTATGGTGCTGCTCATCTTACCTCCCCTTCTCCCCCATTGCTGTTTGCTATGCTGCAGCTAGCATAGCCTGTTGTGAATGCTCAGTCTAGATAGCATGGCCACCGATGAAGGCATAAAGGGTTTTTCTGTATTGGTAAGCCATCAACACATTTAGTGGAGGATGATTGGCAGCGCTAAGACCCTCCCCCTGATTCTGATTGGTTGTTTTTGGTTGGAGCGGTGCATTTTTTCAGATGGCAATAGTAATGCAGGGAGAATGTGGAGGAGATTGATCTTATCACAGATAATCTGTCTCATAATACTCTGTCACAGCATGGTGACAGATGAACAAATATGTAAAATATATATATATATATTTTTGGTTTAAATAAAAGTTACATACTGCACCGTTAAGGTTCAGAATGTGTTCCTGTCTGTTTCAGGTCCCTTTCGGTGAGGTGAAGTCAGTCGTTGATTGGCTGAAGATCTCAGGTGAGGTCGGTCGCCCTGCTGAGGAGCATCCAAAGAGACGGATCCTGGGCCTCGGCTGCACACAAAGCGAGGTGAGCGGCGCTCGCTTTTGGGGTTTCTTCAGAAAGCTGTGCGGCGAGCCCGAGCAGTTCTTCCGCCACTGCTTCGTTCACAACCTGTGCCCGCTGATCTTCATGAGCGCCAGCGGGAAGAACTTGACGCCGCCAGAGCTGCCTGCAGCGGAGCGAGAGAAACTGCTGTCCCTGTGTGATGCGGCGCTCTGCAAAGTGGTGGAGGCGCTGGATGTCTCCATGGTGATCGGCGTGGGGAAGGTTGCGGAGCAACGGGCGCGGCGGGCACTGTCTTCATCCGGTGTAGTTAATGTACGAGTTGAGGGCGTGATGCACCCTTCGCCCAGGAACCCGCTGGCCAATAAGGGCTGGGAGGAGGTGGCTAAAGCCAAGCTGGCGGACCTGGGTGTCCTCCCTCTGCTGAGTAGCAGCTAACGAGCTGCAGATCCAATCTGATGATTCATCAGGAGGTGAAGAGCTGCTGAAAAATGCCGCCGCTAATACCTTCCGACCATATGCTGCTCCATATTCAGCTTGTTATCGCAAACACCGTCTCTGACCTCTGTGGAGAAATCTTAACACCAGTCTACAGAGTTGGCATGTCTCCCCTTCAGTAATGACTGCATGAAGTGCATTAAATATTCATCCTCAGAACTACAAAACATCACTGTTTGTGTTGTAGAAACTGTTTGTACGTTTTAGGTTTCTTGCTGGTAGATTGCCCACATCTGAGAAGGGAGTTTGGTCCGTCGTTATGCTGAACTTTATGCAGGACTCATGCATAAAGTTCATGCATGAGTGAAGCGGGGCTCTCAGAAAGGTATGGCATTTTATTTCTGAATGTATTTTGGGCTAACTTGGTATGAAAATAAGAGTAAACAAAAGTATCTGTATTTCTGGACTTGGTTTATAACCCCAGGGTCTAAATGTGCCAGCCTGCCTTCCTTCCTTCCTTGTCTTGCTACCTTTCTGGTGCAGTTTCTTCTTTCCTTTTTTGTCTCTTTCCTATCTTCCTTCCGTCATTCTACCTTTATCTCCTACTTTAGTTCCTTTGATTGTGTCTTTCATTTGTTCCTACCTTCTTTTGGTTATTTCGTTCCCCCTTCTGTCCTCATTTTCTTTCATTTCATTCTATTATTCTTTCTTCCATTCTTTCCTTTCTTCCTCTCATTCTTGCATCTTTCTTTTCTTTCTTTTGCTCTTTGTGTCCCTTCTTACTTCCTTCCTTCCTTCCATGTTTATGACTTTGCGGCTTTATGTTTTGTAGAAATTTGAGTCGCTCCATTATGTGTAGGGACATAAGCTCTCCATCTGAAGTTTGCCAGTGAACATCTAAATGATTGAGAGTGCATTGAATATCAATCCTCAAAACAGAACCTGTTCTAGTTAGATGAGACCAAAATCCAGTTCTCTGTGGCGGAGCCAAAACATACTGCTGGGGCACAATTCAGCAGGGAATCAAACTATTATTTCTTCCATATATCTGAAGCTCAGGACACTCTGTTCCCCTTTTATGTTGTAATGAAAACGACAACAAATATGTAGAAATAAATCATCAGTTAGACTTTAGTTCCAGCCAGGTGGTTTATCAACAGATTAAAATGTTATCCACAATGATTCATTAAATGACTGTTACCACGCCGACTCAGTTAGCACTCCTAACAAACTACTAAAATGGCACCTAAATGTAACCATGGCTACATCTTATATCTACGTATGCTGCATTACATCCTGTTGAAAGAAATGTTACAAATGTGAGACGCTATTTTTTATATTTCTGTTTATCTTTTTTTGTTATATTTGGTTTGTTTTCATAACGTGTTGGTTGTTTTCCTCCGGTCTGTTTTAGGGTGCTGTGTCTTTGCTACTAAAATAAAAACACTCCTGTCTACAAATAAATGTTAAGTCTTTTCTTAATATTTTGTTTGCTGGAAAATATAAAAGTCATAAAAAAAAATTAATTTTTACCTGAGATTCAGCATGTTTTTTGCCACTTATTATAAATACTTTCGCAGTATGTTAAACAAGCATCAACCTAGTTTGAAAATATTTATAACAGGAAGGCTGAAATGTGAACTGCACTTGGTTTATTTAGTCTTTTTGAGCTTCCAGCTTCTGAAGATCTGTCCTGTCTTGAAGCTTGATGACAATTAAATTGATTTCATCATCAAATAATGTTGGCATAGTAATGAAACATTTATTGCCAATTTGAAGTCCATGGATAAATTGGAGGGGTCTAAAATATGTGAAGTCTTATTGTTTTCTTAGCTTGCCTTCTTTTTCTCTTATTTTTGGTTATATCTTAGCCGTGGAGCGCCGCTGCACTGCCATCTAGCGTCCAACGTGGGAACAACATTTTAGCAAAGTCACAGGATATAAATATAGTAAGTAGCCTACAGCTTGCCCTGAACATGAAACTTAAAAATAATGAATTTGCTTAAACAGCAAACATTTTATATATATACATATATGTAAAAAAAAAAAGGTTCATATGACTTTAGCTATTTTTGTCCCTTGTTGTTGGTATCATTTACACGGTGTGACAGTATCTCCCCAGTTCTGGACAGCCTCTGATTATTGCAACATGTCCAAACTACAAGTAGCACACTCTCAGAATATGTTTTCTTTTCTGGGAGTTGAAGTTTTTAGAGCGACTTTGCCCCCTTACCAGCAATGCACTCACTACATCTCCCATAATCCGTTCTGTATCTGAGATGTTTATCTGGACTCCACATGGTCCAGGGGATGTTGTGAAACTCCTGCACCTGACAGAATTGCACATCACTTTCTCCCGACTGATCGGATCTCTCACGAGGAGCTGAAGGCAGGCGTACATTTCTCAAGAGATTAAGGTCTGATTCATTGTTCATTATCAAAATCTGACATTTAAATAAATAAAAGAAAAACTTGCATTAAGATGAGTTTTAAATGGATTTTTTAAATTTCTAGATCTAAACTTAGCAAGTGTGACATCATTTTAAGTGTTTTGGATTGAAATTGACATTTTTAAAATATATTTCCTCTGAAACTTTGCTCAAACAAATTTAATAACGTTTTTTTTTTCGTGTTAGAAGGATTAGATTACTTTTTACTGTGACTAAGTAAAATACTTTTAAGATAACCCATTCTAAAATCTGATTCATAATTTCCATTATTCCTATTGTTTACTCTTGGAGTATTTAATATGACTTGCAGGTTTTGCTTTAACTAAACTCCAACAGACAGTGTGTGTTCGTGTGTTCGTGCGTGTGTGTGTGTGTGTGAGCTCCTTGCTTGCTATGAGCACACAGCTGCATTCCTGAGCTCAGCTATCACCTTTCATCAGCTGTTCTCATCCAGAGGGAAACTGGAGCTCATCAAACCAGACCCATGTGTGTTTTCTTCCTCAACAGCAGAGCTTCCTGTTACTTATGGATAAACAGCCGGCGGTGGTGTTTCGAAATGTGGGACAGTTGTACTTCCCCCAAACCAGGGTGGAGTGCCATTACAGTCTGACATCAGAGCATGGGTGGAGCAGCAGTGACTGGATAGGGATTTTTCAGGTATAATAACCCACGTTAGCATCAATTCTTAACCCTTGAGTGAATGATGGAAAGAATCTGCTTCACCCAATTTGTGTTTTACGGGTCGTACTGTGTCTCCTGTGTGGTAGATGGGCTGGTCTTCAGTCAAACATTATCACACCTACACATGGGCTCTGGTTCCTGAGGGCTACACGGAGGGAACCAGCGTCGACCACTGTGCCGTTTTCCAGGGTACCAATTAAATTTATGAATTACTTACAGCACGTCTCACCACTCTCAGCAACAATATAATCAGACTGAATCTGTATCCATGACTCACCAGAGAGTCATGGATACAGTGCTGTATGTATAAAGCACTTTTAAAACAACACAGTTTGACCAAAGTGCAATAAAAACAACTCAATTATAACAGTGACTGTAAAAACGAACACTTCTAGTTGGGTTAAAAATGAGCTTTAAGAGAAGATTCAAACATATCAAGAACAGCTTTATAATGTTTTTCCACAGATGAATCCAAAACTATTCATGCCCTTAACAGATTTTTATTGATACTTATTTCACTTTGTTTTGTTATCATTTTAAAGACACCTGCCTCCAACAAAAATGATTAATAATTTGCATAGATTTGGGGCTTAACTGCAACTGTTAACAAAAAAAATCAGTAGTTTCTCAATATTCTTCTCTCTCTGCCCTAATTGATACATTAAGCTTAAACAGCATTTTGCTTTTTTGTAGAGAATAACATATTTTAAAATATATTCACTCTGGTTACTGCAAGTTTTTAACATTGTAAAAGACGCACATCTTTCAGAAATGATACATTTGGTGTCGCAGGGTTTAGACATCCAGATTCCTGGCACTGTAATCCGTCTATAACACAGAACAATAAAAAACTGCTTCTGTACTTAATATTTAATTTATTTTATAAAGATTCAGCCAATGTGGGTACAGTGAAGCATTGAAGATGATTTCTCTCATAGCGCCAAAAAATGAATCAGGCAATATTGTTAGCTTTTTTGAAACTCTGCGCATTTCCCCCCGTTGTAATATAATTGAGAGTGTGCTACTTGTAGTGGTCATTTTAATATCATAAACTGTAAGATGAATTTTGTGTGCATAAAAAAACAAGGAATATTGAAATCATGTTTTGCATTTTAACAGAAATATGTAAACTATTTTAGCTAAGTAGAACAGGTTTATAAATATGCAGCTGACTCAGGAATGCTTGCTGTTGCAGGTTTTAATTGCTTTCCCACAGTTTCCAATACAAAACCCAAAGAATTGAGATCAACTAAGAATATCCAGCTCAAGAGCTTTTTATCTATCAATCTGTTACTGTTTAGGTTTATCGTATTTGAAACTATAAGCCTGAATATAAATTGTAAAGCTTTATATTTCTTCTGCAGCGTCGTACTTGCCTCGCCCCAGTGCTGTGGAGTACCAGTTTGTTTATGTGGATAAGGTGGGAAAGGTTTGTGCTCGCAGTCGTCCGTTCACGTTCTGTGCCCCGAAGCCGCTGGAGGAGCTGGAGACGCTGAAGGAAGAACAGGATGAGGAAGGTGGAGAGGAAGAGGAGCTGATGCTGGTCATTCCCAGAGCGCAGCTGCTGCAGGTGAGGGAGGGAAACTCCTACATTCACTGTGATGATACACTGTGATGAAGACACCAACGTTGAGGAATTAGCAAATCCTCTGACTGGTTTCTGTAAAAAGGAATGAACTCTTCCATGTTTGCCTTTATTGTCACCAGAGTCGGCTCGAGCAGAGCCTCAAAAAACAGGCGGGCTTGCAGCGAGCTCTGGATGAAGCCAAGAAGGAGGTGGAGACCGAAAAAGAAACCAGCAAAAGAGCAAGGCTGGAGTGGGAGACGGAGAAGCAGGCAATGAAGGAGGAGATCACTGAGCTCAGAGACAACCTGAGGCAGAGCTGTGAGATGCTGAAGAGACTGGAAGAAAAACACACGGTAAGAAGGGCTTGGACACTGAATCACATTCGTTTTTATCCACAAACTAAAACACACTGAACACAAATTCCACAGCAAAACTGTCATGAACACAGAGATATCCCCAACCCCATTTACATTTTCACATTTTGTCACAATACAACCACAAACCTAAATGTATTTCATGGAGATTAAATGTGATAGATCAAGACAAAGTTGTCCATAATTGCGAAGTGGAAGGAAATGTTCGGTATATTAGCAGATATTTTAAAAAGTGGAGTACAGCAGGAACTGAAACAGTAGAGAGAAAATACTTCAATAAACTAATGATGTCTCTGGAGGAGCTGCAGAGAGCAGCTCAGCTGATTCTACAAGGACTGTCAGTCTGCTGACTTTTATGGATGACCAGCAAAATACAAACAAATATGAGAAGTCCCTATTTTATTTCTCCACAAACCTGCAAGAAACAAAAATAACCAAGTGGAAGAATTTGCTTTGTTTAAATCAGACTAACATTGATTTTTCTTTTTTTTTTTTTACTCTACATGCAAAATGCTTTGTGATGTTGAAAACTAATATTTTGCATCGTCTTGAACATACCATCACACAAAACGCGGCCATGGCAGCGTCTTGCTGAGGATATGATTCTTTTAAAAGAGACAGAGCGGCTTAAAAACCCAGCTGGAAGCTAAAAAAAAAAAAAAAAAGAGTTGAAATCTGTGGTGAAATTGTAAATTAAATTCCAGGTCTGTTCTGACTAATATCAAGCACAGAAAGTCTCAGTCTCTTTAGGTCCAAATTTGGTATCTATATTGCTCCTAAGACTTAGCTTTGAGTCTAAAAAAATAACTTCTTCTTGTAAAGGAAATTTGGAAACCATGCTTGAATTTCCTCGCACTCCTCAGTTTTTGGAAAACACTTTTCATCCGAAGCTTGCAGCTTTAATGTGGCAAAAGGTTTCCAGTTGAAATTTTCTAAAACATTGTAATCAATCATGTCTTATGCTGAAAGGATGTAAAGTACAGTCAGGAAATTCAGGGCTCTGAACTGAGAAAACTTGTGGCTGAAAAGGGCGAGAACCAGCAGCATGTCCAAGACCTGAGAGATGAGGTGAAGGTTCTGGCTGACAGAGAAGAGCAAGCAAACATGGAACTGCAAAGGTAAGAGTCTGAAATATTTATGTGACTGCATCTCATTAATTGCAACTAAAGCTAACTTTATCTTTGTTTTCACAGGTTGAAGGAGAGAGTGAAGAAAATGTCCTCCCAGATAAAACATGATGAGGAAAAAAGGAAATCCCTGCAGGTATGAAACTCTGATGGTAGCTTGGTCACAAAGCTTTGTGAAAACAACAAGTTACATTTTACTTTTACTTCAGTAATTTCATTATGAAGTATCGCTACTCTTACTTGAGTAAAACCTCTGGATACACTGTGAGAAAAACTGAATGAAGAAAAATCTTGCTTTAACAAAAAATTCACCAGATACACACCCACACACACACATCCACACACACACACTCACACACCCACACACACACACACACACACACACACACACACACACACACACACACACACACACACACACACACACACACACATATCTGCAATTTCTGTTAAAGTTTCATAAGTTTTATATTGAAACTAATTAATTTGGAAATTTTTCATTTGCCTGATTTTGTTATTTATAACATAATTACAATTATTTTGTAATTATGTTATTTATATAAATGATTTTCATTTTGGTTTTTAAAATACCACATTTTCCACATAACTGTCAATTTTTGTCCATTTGATGATCCCCAAACCCGATGTTTTGATCAGTTACTCAGTATTTAATACTTTCTACTTTTGAGTAATTTCTTGGACGGTCACTTGAGTAAAAATTTGTTGAAACTACTCTTACTTGTGCACAGTTTTTGGGTGCTCTACCCACCCTCTGTACCTCTGATTGTTTCAGTGAGTCTTCTTCTCTTCGCCAGGTGGAAGTGGAGGCCTCGGCTGCAGAGCTGCACAGCCTGCAGGAGCAGCTGGAAGCCAGCGACCATGTAGCGGAAGGCCTGCGCAACGAGCTGCGAGACCTGAGCACCCAGCGCAACCACACCCACGCTGAGCTGCACCAGGTCCGCCTCCAGGTGGCGCAGTTCACCCTGCAGCTGTCAGACCAGGACCTGGCCCTCAGGGAGGAGCGGGCCACCTGGGCCCTGGAGAGAGAGGCTTACAAGCATGCAGCAGAGGTGAAGATCCAGCAGGACGTGGTGCAGGGCATGTGTGAGACATATGTGGAACCAAACTTATTCTCAATCCTATTTTTTATCAATTTTTGTGCAGATTGCCAAGAAGAAAGTCCAGGATCTGAGCTGTGAGCTGCAGAGGAAGGAGGAATGGCTCCAGGAGGAGAGGACTGAACGAGACAGCCTGGAGGCAGAGCTCGGGAGAGAAGAAGTGAGCTACCAAAACACAACAAAAGTCAAAGCATCAACACACCATCAGCTCAAAACTTGATGGGCGTCGCACATAGTTGCTCGGTTGCTCAGAATGTGTTTCGGAGAAGCATTCCAGAGTTTGGCGCAGTTCTTTTCTTACACGCACGCTGGCAACCAGAGCAAACAGTTCCCGACATGTGATCAGCAGGACAGGAGGCAGGTCATGTCAGATGTCACAGGGTGTGAGGTCGCTGTTCTCCCTGCAGGTGCTGCTGAGCGACGCCAAGCGAGAGCTGCAGGAGCTGAAGGCCGCTCTGAGGAAGGTCCAGAAAGGCAGAGAGCAGGAGCTACTGCACAAGCAGGCAAGGCTTCAACGCCACTCAGGGTTCTTTGTAAACCTTCTTTCATTGTCATCGTTTTGCTTGAATGCATTATTCTAAAAATCATAGTGAAACATGATTCCCCGATGCCCAGCTTCATCTCCAGAGGAAGTGCATCTTCTGCTTATCTGATGCCCAGCATGTAGACTGTGTAGCTAAATATGTCGCTTTTAGTAAATAAAATTATTTTCAGTTTAGTAAATAAATACATCTTTTTTACAACTAAAATGTTACCAATTTGTGCTTTAAGTCCAGGTGTTCATCTGATTCACAGTGTTAGATTTTCAAAGTAGAAACCTGACATAAACATATAATCTCTACTCACAAATCACAGATAGTAATTTACTATCAAACATGAAATATGATGAGCAAAAGTTTAGCTTCATACAGTTTGGGCAGAATGAGCCTGTTTTTAATTTGAAATAAATAAATTAGCTATAATGTGTCACGTGTTAAAGTAGGTAAACTTACTGCACACATATTCCAGTTTGCACTTTTTAATTGCTTTTAACTGAGTTGAATGTCTGAGTTAAAATAGTTGTCTAAAACCAAATCTCTCTTAACCTGGAGTTATAAATGTGAACTAGAGCTAAGGAAGAGTTTAGCACTATTTGCCTTTTTAAATTAAATGAAATCAATTCTTCATTTATTTCAAACATGTAAAATGTCACAAAAAAATAAAATAATAAAGAATAGAACAGAATTATTTCAGAAGTTTGCGAAATGTTCTGCATGCTGTTTTTGTTGTGTGTGTTTTTTCTCCACTTACAGAGATATGATTCTAATCTTTTTTGTCTTACTGTGATAATCTGTTTGACTGAAACCTTCCAGGATTTGGTGTCTTGCATTCGACAGCTGGAGATGAAGCTGGGCATCGGGGAAGAAGCAAACCCAAACATCACAGAAGTTAAATGTATCTGTAAGTATGGAAAAGGATTTCCATGAGCCCGACCGGTAACTTTATTCTAAGGAGGCTTAAAATAAGGAATATTATGAAACTGCTCCAGGTTCTTCATCTGAGAAAGGGGATTTCGCTCCATCAGCCAGATCTGCTTCTTCATCTTCCTGCCCGGAGGAAAGCTCCACCTCTGAGATCCCAGCTGAGACTCTCAGCCAAAGCGAGGGTGACGAGTCGCCCGTTGACTCACAGGTACGCCCGCCCGCCTGCTCAGCCCTAAACCAAACAACCATTAACAGCGCCTGCTTTAGGGACTGACCCACTCTGAGTGGGTAAATATTTGATTGTTGTCTCAAGGGATTCCTGCAGCTCTGCTGTGTCATGAGTGTTTGCTCCAGTTTCATTGTTAAACATCCGGGTTTCTGCCTGCTTCAGAAACAGGCCGGGGCAAGACAATCTGTCTGCAGGGATGAAGTGAATAAATTAGACGAAAGCAAACACTGTGTAATAAGAAAAATTATAAAATAACCAAAAATCACCTCAATAACTAACCTGTTAATATTCAAATGTAAATCATGTAATTGCCACTGAGCACAGAAGAGACATATTTACAAGGGAGACATGTTTATTTTCTAACTGAAAGGAGATTACATTTTTAATTTAGTAATCATGCAAGGTAAATGCTACTTTATGTGTTTGGATTATTTTGTTTTTACTGCCAAGGCTGCCACCCCCCCTTGTGTTGTTTTATGCTATAGCAAGTTAACTAAACAAACTCCAAGCTTCAGAAAAGAACATTATATTGTTGGAATGTCACCAATAATTTTATTATCTGCAGTACTGTTGAAGAGGAGGAGAGAAATAAAAATAGCATACCTAATAGTAAAAATGTTTATGTTTTTCCTTTATATGCCGCAGCACAGCTGGCTGCGATGTTAAATTAGAAAGTAGCACGTTAAATTATAATGAGAAATCACTTCAAATATTTGCAATGAGCCACAACCTCCTGTGTTTGACATGCAGAAATCATTTTTAGTTTTCAATGTAGCACATAAAAGTCATATTTCCCTGGAAGCTGGTAAATCCAACCCTGGAAATACTGGTCGGCATCCCAGGCTCTGACTCAAGCTTTTTTTTTTTTTTGGTCTGTGAAATCAGGATGAAAAATCTCAGCTCAGCAAACGCCAAACCGGCGAAGCGAAGCAGCTGATCCTGCCTGAACTCGTCAACCCCGTCCTGAGGTGAGAACAGTCCAGCATTGCTCCGGGTATCCTCTCTTACACAATCTTTTCTGAGAGGCTGCGTCGCTGAAACACGTCAGAGTGGAAATGTACATCTTGCTGATGAGAACTTTTCATCCCTCCATCGGGATTATATGTCATATTTAATCTGCGGCTTTTGATTTGTTTGAACCACTCTTTTTTAAGATCAAATGATGCATACAACTCGAATGATTAAAAAAAACCCAAAAAAAACCAAGAAATGGCAGCACAAGTTTTAATTATTAACACAGAGTCAAATATATGAACACAGCCCACTTTGCACCTGAGCTGCATGCTTTTTGTAGTCATCAGTAATCTTCCACCATATTTATTCCTGGATATTTAACAGGAGGATTTATTAAAATCAACCTTTTTGATCTACATGTCACGTTATAATGTTATTTCTTCATCTAAAACAGACCTGGAGTGTTGCTTTGGTTCTCTTATGCATGTGGAGTTATGATGACGCGTTGAAGGTGGAGTGTCGGAAAAAGTAGGAATTTCTTAAACAGACAGAGGCCCAATTTCAATGCATCAAGTTCGAAGTCGACATATGCAGCATTTTTATAAAAACTGAAGGTAACATAGTTACTTGATTGTGCTATAAAATATCACCATGCGCCTGGGAAATATAGTTGTCAGACATGGCGGTGGGAGCATCATGCTGAGGGTTTGTTTTTCTGCCGCTAATACTTATGCACTTCACAAAGATGAAGGAATAATGAATGAGAACTACCTATAAACTAAACTTCTGCTAAAACCTTCAACTAGAGGGCTGAAACGTGGACATGTTGGGTTTTCCAACAGGACAATGGTCTTAAACTGGCCTTTTAATGGGTAAAACAGGTTAACTGATCTGATCCCTGATTTATGATGCTTAGAAATGTGCTGGGCTGTGTTTAAAAGCCAAGTCCATGCCTGGAAACCAAGCAGGCACAATGAGCTGCACCATTTCTAATGACAAGAGTTGCTACATTCCAGCCAGAATGGAAAACCTGTGCAGTCAATTTTCCTTCCAAGGAACATTTCACCAGTGAGTCGTCAGAGACATTAAGTACACATTAAAAATAACACAAGCTCTAAATAACTGTGTTTGTATTTAGGAAAAACGCTCCAACTAAATCATCGAAAGCCCCAAATTGTTGTGAAGCTGCTGCCCACGGTGACGGAGGTGTACCACAAATTAAAATAGCGATTCATTTAAAATCAGCTGCAAACATAAAAGTTTGTTCTCTATTACGATATTGTTTGATTGCATGTTCTGTGAAACTTTCATCTGTTTTCTCTGCAGTGAGCTGGCTGACTCCCCAATGTGGTAACAGAACAAGGAGCAAGCAGCTTTGGTGCCACTAATGTTTATTTGAATCCAAACTAAACAAAGAGCATTTAGTTAGCATTTGTTTCTTATATTTGTGAAAATGCACTTTAATTTATTTATTTTTTTTTCCTGAGTGGTCAATCATGTTATAGGAAATATTTCTCGTGTTATTTGCGAACCTCGACTCAGGTTACATGGATTTTAGTACTTGTAATTCAGTCCTTTGAGTTCCAGCCTTTAACCTGGAACTTGTTGTAATGTGAATATGTGGCAAATGTTGTGAGAAATATGCTGTTGGCCTGACTGTCATACTCTACGTGTTGTTCTGGTGCTATTTTGGCCCCTGGGTTTTTGCATGAGAGCATGACTCCTAAAACCGTGTCAAATGTGTGGGCGTGCGATCACGGCCAAGTGTGAAATGGTCTGTTTCAGCTTTTCAAGCACCGAGTCAGGCTGGAGGAACGTGAATGCCTGTCTGCAGCGCCGCAGAGTTGGGAAACTGCGTTCAGGGTTCTCAGTAAAATGCTAGCAAGTGTTGTTCGGTTTCTGTGCTTTGTTGACATGATACTGACAGGAAAAAAGATCCCGATCTTTAAAATGATACGCAGACATCTGCGTGATGGAGGTCTTCACTTGACTGGAGTTAAAGCTAGTATGAAAAATCATGTATATTTATCTTTTTTTTCTTTTTACCAAAATCATTAAAAACACATATATCGCCTCCTTTGTGGTGAACTCAATTTACAGAGAGAACATCACTTATAACAGTTGGCCAGGTTGGCACATTTATTTTTCATTTTATTCTGTTATAGAAATACTGTATAAAAATCGCCTAAAAACTGTAAAAACAGTTAATAAGCTTATTGTTAAAAAATTTCTCTTTTTGAAAGAAAATGGTAAAAACAATTAAACTTAATTAGCAACATTGTTTAAAAACTGCTCTTTTTGAAGTACTGCAAAAACAGTTAACTTTAATTACCTTTATTTTATTAAAATAGATCTTTATAAAAAACTGTAAAAACAATGACATTTAATTAGCTTTATTTTCTTAAAAGCCCTGTTTTTGAAGTACTGCAAAAACAGTTAACTTTAATTAGCTTCTTTTTTTTTTCAAATAGCTCTTCATAAAAAACTGTAAAAACAATGAACTTAGCTTTATTTTTTTTATTGTTCTTTTTGAAAAACTGTAAAAGCAACTAACCTTAATTATCTGTATTTTGTAAAAATTGCTCCTTTTTTTGATTTTTTGGCTGAAGTGGCTTAGTTAGAGCCACTATGGAGGCTCTTAGGAGCCACTTGTGGGTCTGGAGCTGCAGATTGCTGACCTCTGCTTTAGTCCATAGTCCTGGTTCCTGTGTTTTGCTTTCTTCTTTTCAGCTCTTCTAAAGGATTCAGGTCTGGAGACTGAGATGGACATGGAAGAAAGTTGAATAATTTCTGTTAATTATGTTTTGAATCAGTTTCCTGCTAACCCCCCTCCCCAAATAACCCATTTGTTTATTTTAATTGAATTAATAGAAATCAACAACTAGATACAAGCAGCAATTTTTAACCCACGTAAAAATGTCCTCAAATTATTATTTTAGGGCAAGATTATGTTACTGCAATAAAAGTAAATAAAATGAAATCAATTTTTAAGCATCTTTTCCAGTGGTTCCCACAAATGTGTCCATGTCTGTAAGTGTTTGTTGGAAACAAAAAAAAAAAAAAAAAAGTTGAGACAACTGGACACTATAATGTCTGAGAACAAAAAAAAATGCTTTTATCAAAATACAAGAAACGTCATAAAACATTTAATAGTAAGCATAAAAAAAGCAAACATAGTTTCAGCCTCTCGTAGAAATGTAACCGGAGCATTTCAACACAGTTTTTGAATTTGTTTGTAGCTGTGTGCAATAGTCAAGAGACATCAAAGCTAATTTGGTTTCTCAGATGTAAGAAGACACAAGATGAATGTCGCTCCCTGAACACAACATGCCTGGAATCAAATATTAAAGACATTTATCAGCAACAACAAAATGTTAGAGAGATGAGATTTATCCAGCTTCATTATTTAAAAAACCAAAAAGTAAAATCTTGCCCAACACAAAGTGACTTATCTGTCTTTGGTCTTGTATTGTTACATATCTATGCTTATCATATTGCTGGCTTGAGAGTTTGGCGACAACCTCTGTGGTTAATTTATTGCACCGGCTCAAATTCAAGATAATGAATAACATCAGAAACAAAGCATTTACTCTGAAATTAATAAGCATTATATGATCTGAAAGATCATAAGAAGTGTAATTTTGGCTGGTGCTATGCAATTACTATGTTACAATGTGTTTGTGTGTGTGTGTGGGGGTGTGTGTGTGTGTGAGCAACGTTTAGATCCAACAAGAACAAATACAGCTTAGTGAAAATCCTGACAACTTTAGTTTTGCCTTTTTGATGGCTTTTAATCTGATTCTAAATACTTTGTTTTTAATATGGAAGACTTCAATCCTTTTTGTACTCAACACAAGTCTTTCATTTGATCAGTTTTTATTCTGTTAGCAAAGAACTGTAATATTTTATCTCACTAAAATATCACCTTGTGCTTCAGGACACCCGTTTACTGCTGATGCTGGATGATCATTTTTGATCAATTAACAATCGTTCCAATTAATTCATCTTTAAGATGAGGCTTTTAACTCTAAATAACTTCTTCAGTAATGTTTTCTAACTTGTAACCAGAGCCGGCCCAAGGTATAGGCAAACTCATGGGACATTTAATTCGTCTCTGATGTCAAACTCTGGAACGATTTGACCCCGAAGTTGAACACACTCCAGTCGCAATCTGATCTGTGGGATCAGCTAACTACTATTAATACAATGCATTTTCTCTATTTTATACATTAAACACTAAAGTAACACATGATAGTTTGTACAACATTGTGTACGATACTGGTTTACTTAGATGCAAATTGTCAGAAGTACTAATAGATATTTTATATCTGTGACTTTTAAAATATTTTAGATAAACAACCCAAAACTGTTGACTTTCCCAATTCTGAGTTGATTTCAAAATGACATATTTATCAACAATCAACCTGCTTTAAAATTTTCTCTAAAGGCTTTTGGACATCAAATTTAAAATGAAAGTCCTTTATATTTAAAATGTAGCTTTATTAGTTTATTCATTTATAGATTTAAAACATCCTAAGTTTAAGCGGGTCAGTGATGGCTCTCCAGATCTAAGCCCGCTTTGGACAACTTTGGACCGGCTCTGCATGCATCCAGTGTGTTCAGCGTAAACCGATGATACTGCATATTCAATTTAAAATGCATCTTTTTGAGAGTTTCATCTATTAAATTTATTTTTAATAGTTTATAAATGTGGCTTTAAACATGGAATTTGTGTAAATATGGAAAGCTACTATTTTTGGCATTATTTTAAAATCTTTGTTTCTTTATCTCATCTGCGCTTTCGAGCTTAAATTGTTGAAAATGGCACACACACACCTACACGCGCACACACACACACACACGCACGCGCCCCCCTCACACACACACCCTCCTGAGTATATTTATTTTAATATCTGTTTAGATATCTTTACTTGCAATATCAGAAGGTCTTTCTTGACTTTGTGTGACTGGGATTTTTAGTTTTGCAGAAACTGTTACACAGAAAGGTGAGACAGAATCAACCTGAGAGTGAAGGATGACCCCTCTGAAGATTTAAAGATTTTAATGGGGGGTCAGAAATATTAATATAGATTTATTAAAAGGATGAGAGATATGTCTTGTGTTTGCATTTTTTTCCTATTTGGCACCAAAGTTAAAACACCAGCTTTCCTATCATCCTCTCAAATAATTTCAAGACTGAAAACTTATTGCGATTTCTCTGAGTTTGAGTCCTGCTCATGACTCTCTTGTCTCTCTATCACACTTTTAAATGCTCTTGTCCAATAAAGCAGAAATGAAAAGGGTTAAAGTTCAAACTTCACACGCATCGAGTCGAATGAGAGTAAAAAATATACCAAACAAAAGAAGAGGCAAACAGACGTAAAGGTAACATGCTCAGGAAAAGGACGTACACAGAAAAAAATAAGTTGCATAATCTCTGAGAAGTAACTCTGAGAAGACATTCGTGGCACATGAACACCATGTAGAGCTCAGCTGCTGCAATCAACCATTTTATACAGAGCATAGCCCTTAAGAGACAGAAGAGGAGCTCCTTTTCTTCCTCCCAGCAATCCTTGCTGCTCCGTGTTGAACTCAGAAACATTTTTGCAAAGTCACGTCGATATTTTAATGGTGCCCTCATTCATCCACTGAAATGTAGTGCTTTTTCTCTTTGTTTAGTTGCTTCCTATTCTGAATTGAAAACAGTTTCCTTGAAGTCAGTATGTACAGTTTATCATAATGTCATTAACGAGCCTAAATCTGTGAGGAGGTGTTGCTCTGTGCGGCTCAGCGGTCTCTCAGACAGGAAGCAGCCTTCCTCTCTCACTGCGTCTTTCCCGCCACGGCCTTCTTCTGTGCCGCCTCCCCCCACGGCTCGCCGTCGCTGTCCGCCCCCCACTCCCTCTCCTCGTCCCAGTAGTCGTCCTCTTCCTCCTCCTCCTCCTCTTCGAAGGCCGACTCGTACGTGGACTTCTCCTCCTGCTTGATGGCCTGGATGGCCGGGGGAGGGGCCGAGGCGCTGTCGCTGGAGTCGCTGCTGTCCTCGAAGGCGTCCGGGTTCTCCAGCATCTCCCTGATCAGAGGCGGCATGGGGCCCGGGATCTCCGTCTTGAGGGTGATGGCTCGCTCTGCACCTGCGGGCGAGCAGAGAGGCTCAACGTCAAAACAAATTGTTCTCCTTTCAGAGGAAACAAGTGGACCTAAGCTGTGCAGATTGCACACGGTGCTTTGCAAATGTACAAACTTTAATTTTATTCAGATTTTTAGACCTTTTACACAGAATAAAGCTGAAAGAAGTTGCTTACAAAAACACCTGAAAAGTGTGGCATGCATTTGCATTCAGTGGGAGTGGGAATCTGAAAAGAGTTGATGGAGAAGGCGGATGGAGCTGAATGCAGAGCACTGCTTAACTTGCATATGTTAAGGAAAGACTGCAAACGATCCATTTTAGTTACTTTGCAGTTCCAACCATGAGTGACAAAACTGTGCAGACATCTTCCGTGTACATATTAAGTGATACAATATAGCAAAACCTTGTAAAAGTGACCTATTATGTTTCCTTTAATAGGTTAGGATAGGTCTATAAAATATACAAAACATGTTCATTACATTTCTTGGACAACATTTTTAGTTAATGAGATTGTGTAGTCAGTTCTGCCTATTTTGAGCACCTTTCAGAATGAGATGTCTCAGGGCATCTTGTTACTTTAAATCAAAAATAAGCTGCTGCTGGCCACTCCCCCAACTTAACGTTTACACTCGTACATGAAAATGCCTATAAACAGATGTGCAATTATACAACCTCACATCTTTGAAAAGCAGACGTGGAGCTTCCGGCACAACCAACAAGAATGAAACAAGTGGTTTCTGGATGGTAAGTCAACTACGAAACCTTTGTCTTTTCCAGCAGCCATTGCACAGCAGTAAAACCAGATGACCAAACTCAGCTTGGGTTGCTAGATGACAGGCTGGGCTTCGCTGGGGTTGCTACTTTTTGCTGCTTTTAGAAGCCGTAGAAACCCAAATGGAAGTATGAAAACATAAAAAATAGGGATTTTTCATAATATGTCCTCTTTAAGATTACAACCAGGAGCGGAAGAGTTAAGTTTTGATTTACTCAAGCTTTATAATGAAAAAAGAAAACACCCTAACCTTTGGTGCTGATTCCTCGCAGGTCTGTGACTTTCATCAGCATGCGAGGGAACATGTGAGGCTTGTTCGGGCGTCTGCGGCGAGTGTAGATCTTTAGAGCCTCCAGCAGCGGCTCCTGGAGTTTGTCGACCTTTTCCGGCTCTTCCAAGTCCATGCGGTCTGGTGAGGGGCAAAGAGGAAACAATATTAACCTCATGAACAGCTGACAAGAAGACATAAGCAAAATGAGACACTTTATAGATGCGGTGAACTAGCCGGCTCACTAAACATTTACCTCCACAAATGAGACAGATTGCACTTAGGAGCCCCGTCTCTGTGTCGTCCATCTCCAGAGGCAGGAGCTGACTGGCGAAGGCAAACACCAGGTCTGTGAGCGGCCCAAAGCCGGCGTTGTGCATCTGGGTTCTGTTGAGAGTCAGGCCGTCTGAGAACGTCATTGTGTCCTGCTCTGGAGTGTAGCGGGTGCATATCCTCAGCATCTGCACAAGGGAAGGAAAAACATTACAGAACACAGTTGAAAAAAACCCCTAATATTTGCTTTGTCTCAACAAGTGAAGCAGTGTGATGAATGAGAAAGCCTTGGGAAGGTGGAGGGTTGGTTAAGCAGGAGAGGGCTAATACCAGGATGTCCAGGCATGCAGATTTGAGGAGGGTGATCTGGTCAGCGATGGTGAGCGTAGTGAAGCCTGGTAGTCGCTTGGCAAACTCCACAATCTTTATAATGCACTTAGTGGAAAGCTCACTGAACTTATCCCACAGGCCCAGGTCCAGTTGCACTCTGTGGTCAGCGCTGGAGTTCTGGGAGAGAGAAACAGGAACACTTTTTGTCTGCGCAGAGTCGGCACTGTGGTTTGTCTTTCCTGGAAAGCAGTTAGCCTCGGTGCAGAGTGATGCGGACACTCCATTGTGACTGGAAGTCAAAAACTCACTGTGGTGTATTTTCCCAGCTGGCACAGAGACGGGAATGTCTCTTGGTGAGCTTTGCTGACTTTGTTCACAAGCTCCTCCAGTTCTCCGCTGAGCTCGTAGTTCTCGGGCAGCACCACCTCCTCCTTCACGTCCTTCTTCTTCTTGTTCCTGTCGTTGCGCACGGCTAAAGGTCGAAGAAAATCCAGTTACTACAGGATGTTCAGCTATGATGTCGCAAATTTGTGATCGCAGCAACTTGCAGGCCCACTCCACAGTTAATGGCCCTCCTAATAAAGTTTGAAATAAGTTTTCAATTAAATCTAAGTCTAAGTCAGCTTAAAAAGGTTAGATATAAATTAATTAACAGGACGAGTTGTTTTCCAGCCCACAGACCTTCTTTGGACATGCCGACCTCAAAGCACTTCTGCAAACGACAGTATTGGCAGCGGTTCCGGGTCACTTTGTTAATCTGACAGTTCTTGTCTCGGTGGCAGGTGTACACCATGTTCTTCTGGATGCTCCGGCGGAAAAATCCCTAAAAAAGCAGAAAAGACTCTGATTTATTTCCTTGTTCTACGGTTCCAGAACAGACAGAAACAGGACAGCCCTCAAAATGTTTCCACTTTGGGCATGCCGTGGTGGCGTAGTGGTTAGCGTGACCCATATTTGGAGGCCTTGAGTCCTCGACCCGGCCGTCGCGGGTTCGACTCCCGGACCCGACGATATTTGCCGCATGTCTTCCCCCTTTCCAGTCAGCCTACTGTACTAGAGCCCACAAAAGACCCCTTGGAGGGGTAAAAAAAAAAAGTTTCCACTTTAGCTAACATAAAGGTAGAATATAATCTAATTACAGTGTCTTTCAAAGTATTGGTACCCCTTCAGATTTTGTCATGTTGCAACCTCAATGTATTTTACCAATTTTAACACGATAGACTGACAGAAAGTCTGCAATTCTGAAGATGAAGTAAATATTACAAACCTGAAAAGTGTGGTGTGCATTTTTATTTGGCCATCCTGATTAAATACTTTGTTAAATCATCAACAACGTTTGGTTTACGTCTCTTCCTGCTTTTAGAGACAAACAGTTTTGCCCATTCTACCTTGAAACTGGATCAAACATCTGTGTTTGTGAACATCAATCTCTAAGTGAAGTTCTCCTAGTCAAACTAGAGATAGGTTTGGACTTTGACTGGGCCATTCTAACACAGGAATATGCTTTGATTTAAACTATTACTTTGCAGCCTTAATTGTAAGTTTCTGATTTATTGGAAAATGAACCTTCACACCAGTCTTAGGATTTTATGCATCCTAACAGGTTTTCTTCTGGGATTACCAGGAGAAATGGGAGAGGTATTACCATCTCCCATTAATCTGTTCAGTTTAATTTCCACTACTGAACTGCTGGATTTTTATTCTGGTTATGAGTGAAAAGAGATGCATATAAATTCCCGTCTTCCTTTTTAAACCTTTTATTGTTTAATAAATTTTGGTAACAATGCATAGCTTTTCCTTTCTCTGAACTTTTATACATTACTTTCAGTTGGTCTATGACAGGAAATCCTAAACAAAGGTCTTGCATATATACATGCTGTAAAATAAATTATTAAAGAGATCATGTTTTTAGGATTTCAATTATTTTTAAACAGCTGCAATCTGTTTTTGTTAACCTTTAAATGACACTGGGTTTAACTTTTATGTAAGTAGTCTGATATCTTTTAAAGCTGAAATTTAAATGACAACTTCACATTTATTTGGTATTTAAAACTAGATTGGGAAACACCGAACTTCCAGATTATCCTGCGTGCCTGTGCAGTGGCAGTGGGTACACACCAGGGGGCAGCAGCAAACACACAGCTGCACTCTTCACACATCTGTTTGGCTCTCAGAGAGAATCAGGTTCCCACTCTGGGTTTCTTTTAAACTGACCTCAGCTGTTCAGCTTCTTCTTCTTCTTCTTCTTCTTCTTCTTCTTTTCTTTTTTACACATGTCCTGTAAACTCTGCATGCACCTCTGGCTTCATTTACCTTGCAGCCCTCACAGGAGCTCACTCCGTAGTGATAACCAGATGACTTGTCCTGGCACACAAAGCACGGCTTGTAGACCCGTGGAGGAGGAGGAGGGGAAGGGGAGCTGGGCACCATCTCCTCTGAACTGGTGCTCTGCGTCTCCACCGCTGCAGGGCAAGAAAATAAAAAAAAAATTTAAAAAAAGGGACAAAAGGTCACTTATTATAAGAGTGCATCTTGTTTGCATTAATCCTACGAGTCTTTGAAATAATGATGAAAGCAAATGCAGCAGCTGATTAGGAGAGAGTGGTCAACAAACAACCCCCATCCTTCCTCGGGCCACCCTGTGGAGCCAGAAGGGAACAAGCTCAAAAGCAGACATTTTTAAGAGAAAAGGGAGGAGGGCGGGGGGCTCTGCTGATTGACAGGGACTTAAAAGAGACACAATTAGCTGATGGCCAGATGGCCCTGCTGATAAAATGCTGATTGGCAGCTGAGCTTTGATTGGCTTCCCCATTTATTGGAGAGCAGGAGGTGAGGTGGGACACCTCTGCTGACTTTTTGAGTCAAATATAAAAATTTTGCACGTGTGTGTTTGTGTGCACACCCATATGCTTTGTTTTCCTTTTCTTTTCTGTTATTTTATTTGGAAACGCCATCCAACCGGACCTGCCCGTCTCCCCAAAGCCCCATGTGAACAAACAGAGGTGGGATGTTTATGAAACCTCGCTGTCTCCCTCGGTCCCCTCGCACTGTCTCGCTAAGGAAAATTTCACACTGTAGAACAGCATATTTTTTGGCAGAGGCCTTCCTCTGCTCCTGGTGAAAAAGATTCAAGACAAACAATGTTTAATGGTTGTAGTAAAGTTCATCCAGCTGTGGTTTCTTGCACTTAAATGACAATACAGCAGAAAACCTGAGGAAAAATGGCAACGACCCAAGTATCTATTTAGAGAGCAGGATCATTTTATGCTTGACTGTTATTGGTTGAATAGAAATTAAAATACAATTTTTTCCAAACAGCAAATAAAAACACTCCTCTGTACTGATGTTGTTAGTGAGGGAGGATAACTCAGTTTGCTATTTTTTTAGCATCAGTGATGTACACTTTTAAATTACTTTTCAGGAATTACTAAATGTTTTTCAAGAGAGGAAAGACAACTTCAGTGTTGAAGCTGAGAGTATTACTGTAAAGTTGCTATTTAAATATTTTAAAAACCTTTATTTTGTCATGCAGCATGACAAAATAAAGGAGCATGAAACAGCCTTGATTAGGAAATACTGACGTGTTTTTGAAATTGTTACAATTACAGACTGATTCTACGACTACTGTCTAAAGCTAACAATGCTAGCTTACTGCAGAGATTACTGTGCTGATCATGCTAAAGATTGATAATAAAAGATGCTGAAGAGTGTTTAAAATGTCAACTCTTTAATCATTTTGTCTTTCCTCATAAATATTAGCGAAATCCAGTTTATCTGCAGAGCTGTGTAACAGTGTCAACTCTCCAAAATTCAACTTCTATGTAAGTCTGGGCTGTTTTTAAGTAGTAATTGTTTTGTGATGCTTCAAACATCTTATTGTTGAAATACATGAATGTCAAAAGCAAAAGAGGAATCAATTAAAATGGGCACAAACAGAACAGAACTTCAGAAATCTGGGATTGGAAATCTACCACAAAATCTCTGATCAAATGTGCCTTTCAACTTTCACCTTCAGTCACCCCAACTTCACCTCTCTGAGCCCCCGCCTGCCCCCACCCCTCTGTTTCCTGGCCCTAAATTCCTCAGTGCAGGCTGGACGGGGTTTAATAGTTGCCCAGGCTCATAACCAGCCCAATAAAGGTTGTGTCTCGGATGGGAAGGGGGCCCCGGCCAGGGTGACGGCCTCTTTATTGGGATCCAGTCACCTTGGGCCGCTATTCACATCAACAGCTCCATCCTTGGTACACTTCCTATTAAAAATAAAGAATCTGGGGGTCAAATACCCCAAAGTCACAGCCCCTCCTGTCACCTTCAATGGACAGCACAGGACTGAACCAAATGTGGCCCTCACCCCACAGCAGCAACCCCAACCTGAACCCCCAGCTCGTCATTAACAAGAGTGGTAAGGTTTCAAACCCAGAGAGGGACAAAGGAATTATCTAATAAAAACAGAGAGGGGAAAAATGAAAAGAGAGAGAAAGGGAAAGCAGGAGGTGAGCCCGAGGACAGAAACTTCTCAGTGGAAGGGAGGTTAAATAAAACCTTGACTATTTAACTTTGACCTTGACTTCGAAGACCACTGCTAATGATCAACAGCCTCCTATAAACTTTCCCAATGTGTGCAAATATTTTTAAAAATGGACACATCAACACCAGCCCGGCAGGAACTAATGTAATTTAACAACTCATTCCCCGTTGAACACTGTTGGATGCCGAATATATCTGAGCAGCGAAGTATTAGGCGGACCAAGAAGTCAGTAAGCTTTCAACACGGCTGCAGCTTTCCACAACAAACCCGCTATCTGTGAAAATAATCCCTGTAACATAGTAAGTTGTTTTTAAATTGATGGCTGGAGGTATTTTGTAAGCCTCCAACTGATTTTGACAAAGAAATCTGCAAGTTTGCACATGAGTCTCCGGGATGAATGCTTCCCTCTCCGGGATTCTTCTTCTGCAACAGGAAACCAAAACACACCAACAGGGATTACAGCTCATTAACAGCTATTCATCTCTCTGAGACACATCTGCATAATTTAGGAATTTTCTGTTGGTTTCAAGCCTCAAAGAGCCCTTTACAAACATTACTGTCAGGATTAATTTATTCAAGCTAAACGTGGATTTTCATCCATTTGAATCATTTCTTCCGTATTTAAGAACCACAGGTGCAGACCGTACTGTCCCGTCTGGATTAAATGTTTACATTTTGACTCATCTGGTGTGCTCTGCAAAGCAAAAAGCTGAAAAAAAATCTCCTGATTAAATACTGTATGCAGTGAAGAGCAGTGCAATGAGTTCATTTCAAGCTATGCTGTGAGATATGGCAAAACCTGGATTCTGAGATGCAGCATCCTGCACACTGAGTGGTACCGCAGTAGAGATGAGGGAAATGGCTAAAAATAAATGGAGCTGCATGATATTAGACAATATATATATATATATATATATATATACTGTATATACACAGAAAAAAGAAAACAACACCTTAATTAGAGTAAATTTATGCAGTGGGGGAAAATCTTGCTTTTTCAAATAATTAATTTGAATAAAATAAGCAAATCTAACAATTCCTTTAATAACAATAAATCACACACAAGTATTTTTTTCCATTCTTAATCATATAATTTGTTTATTGTGAATATTACTTTTAGGTGAAACTGTGATCTATTGCGTTAACCACTATTAGCTTAAACCTGTCCATAGCTACAGTCAGAGCAACAGAAGCTGTGACAAACAGAAATCGACAATGTTTGCTTTTAGAGAAGAAACGGCATATTGGGGTTTCCAAGTTTTCATAACAATTTCAAAGCTTCCAGGTGCTTTTAATAATGTAAGGAATACACACATTCAAAGAAATCGAGCCAAATTGCTCCTAACATGAAAACATGGCTAAAAAAACTTGGAATGACACAGGTATTAAATATTGAACACATGAAGAAAATTAGGGGCAAAAAAGCATAGAAAGCCAAGAAACCAGCTAAAATCTGTCAGTATTTAGAAAGCATTGCTATTTCTATGTGAAATAGCAATGCTTTTCCCATGACCAAATCAATCACAGTCTGGTGAAACCTGTAAGACCTTCAAAAAAGTCTTACAGGTTTAAAAAAGATGCTAATTGAAATTATTTTAACAGCATTTTTAAATGTCTGAATGTTCCAGTAATTCCCATTGGAGTCATAATACAGAAGTAGCAACCACCAGAATCAGATGCTGATGCTTTCTGGGTCAAAAGAATAACCAACTTAGAGGTCCAAAAGCCAAAGTGGACACACAAAGAGCTCCACAAACTTCTGGACACAGTAGGTTCGGTTTTTCACCCTGGAAACAAAGAGTAATCCAGTCAACCACAATGTTCTTTATGTGCATAAAACTCCACTGCTGAAGAAAAAACATGCTGCAGGTTGTTTGATGTTTGCTGCAGTACATTTGCTCAAATCTGGTCAGATCAGGTCAAAGGTGAACTCGCTGGACGCCTTTTCACAGATCATGTTTGAAATCAGAATGTTTCTGCCCAAAATTATTACCCCAAAACCAAGGTGAGGTTTGCAGGTGGGAGCATCTCAGTGTGAGCTGACTTAGAGCAGATGCTAATCTCAGACTTCATTGAACTGCAGAACTTACTTCCGGTAAGAATCTGAAGATTTAACAAGTGTGGATCGTCAAGCAAGACAAACATCCCAAACACACAGCCGACTGCTAGAACAGCACAGCCCATAACCGGACGTGTCACAGAACATTTACGGACAGAACTGTAGATTAGAGAGCATAAAGGGACTTCAGGATTTTAAGGTCTGGGTCAAACTCACACCTGAGCAATGTTTGTGACCAGTTTCTCCTAAATGGAGACACTGGTCATACAAGAGCATACTGTACATTTATGCTTTGTGTGTTTAATACTTATATTCCAGCTTAATACCCAGGGTGACTAATTGGCATTGATTTTTATTTTTATTTTGTATCTTTTGTATGAGTGGATTCCTTGGGTTGCTTCTCATATCTGGTGTGATTATCAAGTTAACAGAAAAACTAAAAAATATATTTACAGAGAAACTCAGGCAAAAACATTGGAAATGGTTTGTTTTGGAACAAGGCTAAAGAGTATGTATAAAACAAAACAAAACAAAGCATAAAAAGAAGCATAATATAGCAAATATTGTATGGAAATATTGTAATGAAAGAAAAAGAAAGCATTTTTTTTTACAAGCACAACATTCATTTCTGCTGCGACTCAAAGTTTCCGAAAAGCAACAATTTTTGAGTTTTCACCATATCAGATCATTTATCGTCTGTATTATAGTTTGTACCACTTCAAATTTAAATAATTTGGACCTGCACATTTATTTTTTTCTGACATTAAGCAAATTATTATCAAATGAACCATTTAAAAGTCTGCATCCTCTAAAAAGGTTTTTAGTCGTCAGATTTTTGACAAGGAAAATCCTCTCGGGTTGTGTCACGTCTCGGGCTTAGCTTGGTGTAAACGGTTTTATGTTTAGGGGCATCAGGAGAGTGAGGAGGAGCGGCAGCAGGTGAGATGCACTGTAACCTGATCACTGGTTTCTGTTTATATAGTAACACTGACGGTGTCCTGCGAAATCCAGTGGAAAAAACAGCTCCTATTGAAACGCAGAAGCTGCATCTGGCGCCAGTGGAGAGCGAGTGACTGACACTGTCTGAGCGTGGCGAGAAAAGAGAGAGAGAGAGGAGGGGGGATTTTACCTGATGTGGAGAAAGAGGGCGAGGAGCCAAGAACTGTCAGCAGCTGTCATCACCCTGAACTGAGCTCAGCCTTGAAAACAAAAAAATACGTCTCTCTTCCTAACCTACAGCTCACCCCTCAGTGTGTCACTCCATCAGTCAGCACAGAGGAGACAACGGGACTCGTGTGAATCCCCTCCATCAGCCAACTCCCACAAAGAGTTTCGAATGCGACAAAACTATAAATCTTATGTCATGCAGCATATTTTTCTGTCTGAGCTTCATTTACTCATAGCTGCAACTAAAACATGTAATAAATACAGCGCAACATTCCTTCACTTCGCTTCCGCGCACCTATCTCTTTCCTCTGCCGTTTCCTCAGTGGTTGTTGTCGGATCAGCACATCCCTGTTTAGACAACAGAGGCCCCTCGGAAAGGAGACACCTTCCTTATCAGCTCACAGGACAGAGAGTCACAGTCAAATCAAGACATTAGTCATTTACAAAGTCTGCAAAGGAAAAACCCTTTATGCGTTAATTTAAAAAGTTTAACCTCCAAAAAAAGTTCCAACTTGTAATATTACTATTACTGTTACTTCTTTTCCTCCTTATGACGTGAAACAGAGACCCATTTCTCTTAGTCACTCTTCAAAATGACAAAGAGAGGCGAACATGTAATTCCTTAAAGGCAACCTGGTTGTGCTGATCTTCATAGCTCAGAAAATGGCAACAAGTAAAGAGCTACAGGCCTAAAACCTTGACTATAAGTACAGACTGAATGCAAAGTGACATTCATTATGCCGCTATGCATCATTTGGTGGATGATAATGAAGATAAAAATATTCCAACTTGAAGCAAACATTGGAATTTCACCAAGTCTCAATAGCAACCTTTAGATGCTGCCTACATGAAACTGTTTTCTGTCCTACCATCACAAATATAAGCATATGGAGTTAGCAGAGTGCTGCTGAACTTGGCGCATTCATTAGATGAGCCTAAAATTGAGCTTTTCAGCAACTAACACTGCAGGTGGGGCTGGTGTAAAACAAAGGTTGAAGGGTTCCTCATGCCCATTGTTAAGTAGGGCAGAGAGTCTGTGATGCTGTGGGACTGTTTCTCTACCAGAGGCTCTGAAGTGTTGCTATAACAGGAACATTGAAAGAAAGTGATGCTTTATAGGTACTGGTGAGAAAATCAAGATAACTCTCAATAAATGTACTCAACACCAGCAAAACTTTACTGCTTATATTTCAGTGCTCTTGAGCAAAGAGGGTTTTATGATTTCTCTGTAGTCAAATATTTCAATTGAAAGTCAAATATGAATCACTGTGTACTGCAGACACACCTTCACATTCTCCTGGAGTTATTTGTCCATTTGGCGCCATGGTGAGTAACAGTTCTGATATTTCAGTGTGAAAAACCCAATGTGTCTTTGTGCTCTGACAAATATGTGAGGCCAAATACTTGACTGACACATTATGATGACATCAAGTTTTCAGGAGTTTAGATTGTGAGAGTACAGAACATGGAGCCCAGAAACACACGGAGGGAGCTGGTCCTAAAGGTGTTCTTCTGGCTCGGCCCGAATGGACCTGGTTCTGGACTTGGTCCTACCTGTTAACATCTGGCAAGAGGAATGTTAGAGTCAGAACTTCAGTAGACTTGCTTTACCCTTAATGCACAGTTAAGGAAGATAAAACCAAAATTAGTCGCATAATAAAAGATGCAAAACAAGAAATATTTTAACAGAAAATAAACTCAACAGTCTGCAGATAAGCTGGAGCCCTGTCTGCTTCCTCAGACCTTGTGACATGTCAACTTGTTGGCCACAAGCAAGGCTGCTTGTGTATGTTGTTATCTTTTATTTCTTTCTTAATGCTGGGTTTTTCCCATTTGAACAAACATACCAAAATCGAACCTTTACTTTTCCTATAGAAAGCAATGAAAAAAGCTTCTTATACATCTGTTACCATTGATCGCAATAAATATTAAGAACAGTGTTAATCACTCACTGATAATTATATTAAAATTTATTCATGGTAAAAGAAAATCAAAATTGCTTTAAAATGCAAATCTTAATCTCTAAATCATTTATTCTAGCAATAAATTCAGCTTCTGTCTAACATCCCAAGCCACAAAATATTCAGCAGCGCACAGTGGGATGTGCGTTCATGTGTGTGTGTGTGGGGGGGTGCGCACGTGTATGTGTGTGATGTATGGATGCATGGGTCATGTGATTTCTTTCCATTTGATTTGGAGTGCAACAACAACAAACGTGGTGATGATACACTGGGAGAAATGTTAAACAGAAATGCAGCGCTCAAAAAAACTGGACAAAGTCTATTTGAAAAGGTAATCTAAATAAAATGACCTCAGAGTCTGTCATAAAAACTCAAATTGTCATTTTCAAACGGATGTGTCACTGTTTGCTGATAGAAAACCTTGCGAGTGTCTCAGCCTCAAAGATGTTGAGTAGGTAATTACAGCAGGGAGGAGATGGGACAAATCTGAGATACAATCCCTTTCATCAGCTGTTCTAAGTTCAATACCAGAGGCATCCCTTCCCCTCTGCCTTCCTCCCCGAGCTCGACCTTCACTAATAACCCTTTTCCCCCCTCCGTCCTCCTCCTGCCTTCCTGCCCTGGCAGAAGGAGGAGGAGGAGGAGGAGCCCTTCCTGTCATTGGCAGCGCCTTTTAAAGGGAAGCCTGTGAAAACCGGGCTACTGTCCAGGAGATGGTTCCATAAAACACACACCAAACACTTGAAAAGGAGGCAAGTATACCCACACACACAAACACACACACATGCTTGCTAGAAGTACAAGAAAGAAATCTTGCAAAAAGTAAAAAAAAAACAACCCCCAAAACAGCTAAAATGTTTGTAGCAGAGATATGGCCCAATGGAGAATAACTTAATCACAAAACAAGACAAACGTTAGAAAATTGGAAGTTAGGTCTGGAGTTTCATGCATGTGTGAAGAGTTTGTCTGCACAGTGAGGGGGAGGCTGCATTTATGTGACAGGTTGTTAAGTTTAAGTTTGTCCCTCCTGTCCCTTTTGTCCCTTTCTTTCTTTTCCAACACCCCATAAACACAGATGGGTTTATATTTTGTCTCTTATTTTGATATTACAGTCCATGTAGCCTCCAAATTTCCTCTTCTTGGCTTGCAGGGTCAGAGTAATCACATGGAACCTTTTTACATTTTGATACATCTAAACCACAAACTTTAATATATTTTATTGGTAATTTATGGGCAAACACAAAGTAGTGCATCACTCTGAATGGAAGGAAATAAAACAATAGTTTTATTTTTACAAATAATTTGAATGATGTGGTGTTCATTCGTATTCAGCCCCTCAGAGTTGTCCAGAGCTCAGGATATTGTGTTATAACCAAATCCAGCTGTAGTTTTTTCCGTATATTTTTCCCCTGACCTGATTGCCGTGTTCCTTGAACTCACAAAAGGGGCTAAAACATTTTAACAACTAAAGAAAGAAGTTTGTGAAAGCTGATATGTGTCGAGGGCAGGTTTGGAGATGCCAAGCTTGGAGACAAGTTTCAACACGACTTGGTTTAACAACTTGAAAACAATCAGCTGCAATATAATATAAAAATGTCTCAATTCTGATGGTTTCAAAATGACTTTAATAAGGATTATATCAAACTCCAGCTTTAAATAATGTGAACAATAAAATAAGTATGGTTCATCAAAACGATACAATAAGCAATGGTATGTTTTATATAATAAATACAATTTAAAAAACAACAACAAAGATTAAAGTTTTTTAAAACTCAGTTGGGATATTTCTACCTTAACCATTTAAGCAAAGCAATACTTAATTCAGAATCCTAATTTGATACTTTCAGCAAAAAGTTGCAACGTAAACACTTAAAATTCATGGCCGTTATTACAATATATTTACATACATGTCAGACTATTTTGAGTGGCACTGAATAGCAGTGAGGAAATGTGTCTTTTTTCATATTGCTCCTACATATGTATTCACATAACGGATATATTTGTTTTAAACTCTGAAAACCATAAAGCTATGCCAAATAAAGCTAAAATAAAACTTTAAAATCAATTATTCTTAGTTTTATGCACATTTAACACATCAAAATAAAAAATTAGACATACAGATTTCAATTTTCCCTTGATGATATCAGAACATAAATATTCTTATATTTACTTCTTCCAGTTTTAAATCGACCAGGTTGTTGTTTTGTTTGTTTTCCT